>NC_133422.1:62263750-62566666 GCF_049350105.2 Macaca mulatta
ATTTCCATTCTTACATGGTTACATGGATAGTCTCTGCTCCCAACAGTAAAAATATATACTGCATTATGTGTATGGAACACCTATCTACTGAAACTTGGCCATGACTTTTTATAGACCATCTGTGCTCAGCCTAAATGTAGGATAATGAAAATTTGGAAGATTAGGTGTGCTTTGTTTGGACTTTTTTTCCTATAAAGTCCTATATTTTTATATCTGCACCCCTTGGTACTACAGGAATGTGCCCATGAACGTTTTACATGAAAGTATAGTAAGGTCTGATAACCTGAGGCAATATCTAAGTCAGGTATATACTGGAAAATTTTTCTCAGTATGGCAATAACTGCTTGCCACTGTTTTTTGGTTGTTGTTGTTTTGTTTTGTTTTTTGTTTGTTTGTTTGTTTTTCCAGAAGTAAACTCCATGGTTCTCTTATTTAGTCTTTTTCTCTAGTATTTCACACACAGAACAACTGTTTTAAAAGACGAGCTCACATGTTAAGGCCTTTTATTAGCCCATATTTGGATGTTAGTTTCATAGGCTTTATCCTGTTATTCACTGCCAATCCCTACTATTTGTTTTCTGTATTGTCTAGAGTAGCAGTTCTCTAAAATCTTGGTGGGAACTAATTTTGCATGTCATAAAAGAAACATTTGAAATGTGTAATGTCTTTATCTACAGTTAACATTTATAAATCTAGAATTAACATATGTTGATTTATAGCTAACATACACTGAGAACTTCTTTTTTGCCAGTTCTATTAAACTCATTACAAGTAACAATTCAGTAAGTCATTCAACAGCTCTATGAGATTTAATAAATAAAAGATATTCCTATGGTACATAAAAATCTAGCTAAATAAATTTAAAAGTTTAATGGAAAAGGTTAACATATGATGATAAAAATATTAATGTATATATGTATCTAACCTTTGAAACAGTCCTTTCTAAGTATAAGAATTAAAGAAAGCTATATATATTAAAAGAATAGCATATTTGGACAAATATTTAATAATTCAATATATAATACTACTGTGAAGAAGGTAAATGTTGCACAGGAGAAATCATTGTTATACATATGACAAAGAAATTATATGCTTATCATAAAAATCTCTATTATGTTGAGAAGAGAATTAGGAACATCATAACAGAAAGATATTTAAAATACTTGAATGTCTAACTCATGAGAGATAAAATAAATAAATGTATTGTTAATGATATTAAATAAAAATATTAATCACTTTTTGAGCATTTGCTTTGCCTGACAATACGCTCAGCATTTTACAAATCTCACAGCACTTAATCCTCACTAAAACTTTCTAGGAATTAGAGTCATACAAACTTTATAGATGAGTTAACTGAAGCAGAGAAAGGAGAAGTGATTTGACAAAGGATGTAGAACCAGTAACAGTTGTATTCCATAGCAATAAAAAAGAAAAAACAATTTAACTTTTGCTTTGGCAAATAAATTATCATGCTTTTTTGAGAGTGAAGGGTCTGTATTTTCTGATACTGGTGATGGAAGAGTAAATTGAAAGCATTTTAAAGGTCAGTATGAGATCAAGTGTTAAAGACTTTATCGATATTTACAGTTTTGATCCAATAATCCACTTGAATTAATGTCATTGAATTAAAGAAGAGTTTCAATAATTTTTAACTATATGGGAAAATGTGAAAAGACAATATATACACATGTATTTATATGTATGCTTGTGTGTATGTTCACAAGTATTTATATAACACATAACATAAAATATGTGTATATGTAAATTATATAGATATAAATGCAGCATAAATGATTGATTTTTATATAACATTTATTTCCAATTTTGTTTATAAAATGTAATCACACACATACATAATTAAATAAACATTTCTAAAATATTTTAAGGTTTTCAACATTGTGAGTGTGAATTTATTTGAAAAGTTTACATTCTTAATTTTTTTAATAATTATTAATATTAGAAAATCTAAAATGACTATAATGGCTTTATTCTCTTGCATTGCATACTAATTTAAAATAATTAAGTTTGCCAAAGCACATGTAACTCTGAAAATTCATATAATTCACAATAAACTTTCACATTTTTTTTTACTGTTTGACATTAGTGATGCCAATTAATGGCCTCCCTATATCCTAAGACTGTAACTCTGCAGTGCCCTTTTATTCTATGGGCTCATGAACATGACTTGCTGTGGCCAACCACATACTATCAGCAAGCATGACACAGCAGAGGCTTAAGAAGTAAGTGCATGTGTTCTCTTGATCCCTACTGCATGACTTGGCTTGCTTCCTCTTGAGTCCCTGCCACAAGCATGAAAATCTGGCAAGAGAACTATAGGAATATGAAGAATACATGGAAGAGAACCCAGTTGTCCCGCCTGAGACCATTCTAGAGCAGCCAGCCATAGCCAAATGCCAACCAACCTAAAATGCATGAAGAAGCCCAGCTGAGTTCTACCAAAAATGGCCCAAATCATCACAACTACTCTTCTCACCTAGTCTCAAAAAATATAATGAATTACTTTTTTAAAGTCACTGGGTTTGGGTGGTTTTCTATGCAGCATTATTTTAGTAATAGATAACTGATCTTCCTTGCATGAGAAGTTTATATTGGTCAATACAGCTGATATATCGGATTTTTCTGTTTATAGAAATCAGGCAGAGAAACTAAAAATCTAGAATACTGAAGTTAAACAAATGAGAATATTCACATCTAGAATAGATACATCATCTCCTTTTCAAATAACTGGATAGTGTTCATGTTTTTAATTTCCAACACAGTTTTCCATAGCTTATTATATTTCTGTGTATATATATCCCTTTCATAAGTAACATAAATATTATATAAATTATTTGAATTTTTTGATATGTTGCATATTTTAGATTCTGACATAATGCTTTATAGAAGCAAACTTTTTAGTGTTTAAGGTAGAAAATTGGCTCAAAAAACTATACAAATCTTTCACAAATTTATGTTGATAAAAGATGGTTACATAATCTCATAAGATAAAAACCTGTGAAATCATTTTAAGTCATTGCTAAAACACAGTATCATGGTGAAAAATCAGGATAATATTTAACATAAGATGCAGTTAAAAAAACTTTAAAAGCAACACATGACTGAACGTAAAAGCTTTTAACTTACATCTATACATTTCAGGACTTATATTATTTGATAACGAAAGCACACAGTTCTTGGGTTAATAATATATCACGTACTTTTTGAAGCAGTATTAAAAACTGTATTTTAAGTCACTGATAAGAATCCATAGGCAATAGGAATAGTGTTGCAAATTCACCAAAAATATTGAATCCTGAAATACCTGGAGATATTTAATTCAATCTGTTTTACATTTGATGTAATATGCCTGATGTCACACTGCTGGTTTTTCGCAGAGCTTGAATTACTACTTGGGTCTCTTGGTTACTTATTTAGTGATCCTTGCACTGATCTCTGTTTAGTGATATGTTATTTATATCTAAGAGCTAAACCTAAGGCAATTAAGTAAAATTATGATTACCCCCTTAACAAAGGGCTATGGTCACATCTATATGTTAATGTACCACCAATCAAACAAGAAAATAAATTCTATATGCAGTCAGGTACAATTAGTGTGTATAGCTATGCTCATTTTACTATGATTTGCCTAAAAATCACTTTTTTCCCCCAAAATGACCACTGTGAGGGGCTATCTCTTCACAGTATTTAACCGCTGAAGAGTGTGCTCCTCTAATATTACTTCCCTACTCCTCCCTTAGTTGTCTGTTTATTATAAATGTTTGAATCTATTTGCCCAACATCATTTTATGTAAGGAATAGAATGTTCAATTCATTGAAATATTTGGACACTGGATGGTGATTCCTGTACCATGCGTTTTCAGGACATGTGTTTTCAGGTGATAGTGAACTGCATGTTTTAATCAGTGGACGAATAGATGATTACAGCAGTGTCTACTGGGTGCCCTAGTGGTATAAAATTCATCTAGAGTGCCATGTATTATGATTTCTCAATGGCAGCTGTTTTCAAAGGTATAATTATGACATTAAATTTACTTTAAATAGAACTTGTGGAGTTGACAAATTCCTAGTCTGTTTCTTTTGAAAAGACACTGCTTTTTTTCCTTTTATTATTGTCTGAGAGAACACTGAATTCTACCTCTACCAATTCCCTACTATCGATCTCTCTTCCTCTACTTTTCCTCAGAGCTTAAAGCGCATCTTAATTACTCACAGCTGCTAATTAACTTTCTAGTTTAGTTCGAGATCCAATTTTCTAAGACTACAAAGGGCAAATGGAATTATTTATAGAATTGTGCATTTGATGAAATGTTGCATTTAAGTTTTTCAAAAAATTATGTGACAAATACTTACACAGTACTTACTATGTGCCAGCCCCTGTTCATGTGCTTAAAAACTGTTAATTGATTTTGTTCTTACAACAACCATATGAAGGAGGTACTGCTTTTATCCTAATTTTACTGATGTGAAAATTGAGGCATAAAGAGATTAAATAATTTGCCCAAGATCATGCAACTAATAAATAGCAGAGCTTGGAGAAATCCAGGCTGTCTATCTCCAGAGACTGAGCTTTTATGCTTTTTCCCAGTGGCCTCTGAAATCTTACTCATCGTACTCAACTTTTGGCCTGTGCGTATTTCTCCAGAGTATCACTTTGCATTGTATTTCAAGGGCTTCAGAAATTAAGATTTTTTTCAAAATTGCTTAGCCAGGTAAATATTTTCATTCGATGCCAATTTTGAAATGGTTATATAATGTATGTTCTTAATTTTCTGTTATAGTTCTTTTTAATGAATGAGCATTTTAATAATTTGCTGCAGATTTTATTTTTGTCTCTACTTGCCATTAAATTGCAATTTATTAATTAGTAGTGTTGGAACATCTGTAGAAGCACAAAGGTTAATAAAGTATAACAGCTGTTTAGAATATTAGAATAATATACTGGTATCACTGTGCAGATTATTAGTAGCATTGGTTGCAATTTAACAGACAAAAAAAAAAAATCTTTCTGAAACTTTGACCACTATGGTAAACTCTAAAATTGTCATTGTCAGCATCTTAGAACAAGTGCATTCTGAAGACGACACTGCCTCTGGTAACCATTAATGTTTCTGTACAATAAAAGGTGAATAGAAACTTACTCATCACTCTTGGAAACTTACGTCTTTTTCAAATAATCTTACATGTATAGGAAGAGAGAAGAGCAAGAGTAAGACAGAGAGAGGAGAGAAATAAAGCAGATACACTCTTTAATATTTATAAAGCAACTATGGTAAGATGAAAACAGTGAATTGATAAAACATCTCACTTTGGTTTTATAGAGTATCTGTCTTAGGACTAGCACCAAGGTTATTCAGAAAAGAAGCTTTCCATTTCTTAGTTGAAATAAATTGTATTTTTTTGTGGATGCTCCTTTAGGGATTATGGTAATAGAGACTATAAGTGCTATCATAGGTTACTAGAAGTTACAACTGTATTGGAAGTACGTTATGGCAAGAATATCATAAATATGATAAGAATAATGCAATGTTCTTGATTTACATTTACGTAGTATATTGCAAATGCATTCAAATACATTTCACTGAATTTAATGTTGGTTGGGGAAACACTGGAAAAATGTAGAAGTCATTTGGAAATTTAAATGACTATAAACTCTTCCTGATAGGAAGTTGGCATTCTGTTTAGGTTTACCTAGTGAAAATTTCTGTTAAAGTAGAAAGGAAAGAATGAGCAGAAATAGAATTAAATGAAATAATCATTGAGACAGCCAACTTTACCCTGTCTGGAAAGATAATGCATTATTTTTCAATAAAATAAACACAATATCTATCAGATTTATAAAACCATAGCTCTTGAGCATATAAATACAATGTACATTAGTTGCTTTTACTTAAAAAACATTTTACCCACTTTTTATACTCAAAAATTGTGTTAATACTCTAGTACTAAATCTTGATGCTTTAGTGTTAGGTGAGAAAAGGATACTTTTACATTACTGTGTTGATACTCAGGGCTATATTAAAAATAGCTTATTAGACATAATTTGGAGTCAATTGCAATTATATACGATATATTGTTACATTGTATTCCAATAATTGTCATATGAATCTCCCTATTGACAACTTTGGCATAACATATATACAGACTCCAACTTCTTCAAGACAATGGTAATTTATAATTAACAGTATCTTTTAAAAAGAAAACTTTTTTGCTCTATTATTTTAATTGTCATAAAGAATGCATAATATTAGAAGACCAAGAAAAGTATATGAAACTCTGCTTTAATATGTTTAGATTTTGGGGTGAAACAATAAAAAATTTTTAGAAATTGGGTTATTAGATTTTTGTATACTTTATTTATTAGGCTTTTTTTAATTGTGGCTTTAAATTTTATTTTTTGTTTTAGGGATTTATTTTGTTTGGTCTTTTGATAGATGCTGTAAGGATCACATGCTGTAAGCCTACCATTTAGAGTTAATAGAAGCCTTCTTTACTCTAAGTGTAAAGTATTTGAAATGGTATAACCCATTTACCTCACATCCGTGTTCTCTTATTTCCATATACATTGTATCTATCCACTAACTTTAAACCACAATGTAGTTATTGATTCAATTAATCTTATGTTTTTAAAGAGATTAAGATGAAAGTGACAGTATTTTATAGTTTAAACATAAACTATACCATTTCTTGTGCTTGATATTTCTTCCTTTATATTTGACATTCAATCTGCCTTCAATTCCCTTCAACTTGAAGAAATTACTTTAATTTTTTTAGTAGTATATGTTTGCTGCTGATAAATTTCTCCAAGACTTATTTTTTTCTGAAAATATAAGAATTTCAGTCTTGGCCGAGTGCGGTGGCTCAAGCCTCTAATCTCAGCACTTTGGGAGGCCGAGACGGGAGGATCACGAGGTCAGGAGATCGAGACCATCCTGGCTAACACGGTGAAACCCCGTCTCTACTAAAAAATACAAAAAACAAGCCGGGCGAGGTGGCGGGCGCCTGTAGTCCCAGCTACGCGGGAGGCTGAGGCAGGAGAATGGCGTAAACCTGGGAGGTGGAGCTTGCAGTGAGCTGAGATCTGGCCACTGCACTCCAGCCTGGGCGACAGAGCGAGACTCGTCTCAAAAAAAAAAAAAAAAAAAAAATTTCAGTCTTGTATTAGACTGTTCCCATGCTGCTAATAAAGATGTACCTGAGACTAGGTAATTTATAAAGGAAATAAATTTAATTGATTCACAGTTCTACATGGCTGGGGAGGCCTCACAATCATGGCAGAAGGTGAATGAGGAGCAAAGTCATGTCTTATATGGTGGCAGACAAGATAGTTTCTGCAGGGGAACTCCTATTTATAAAACAATAAGATCTCATGAGACTTATTCACTACCACAAGAACAGTATGGAGAAAATGGCCACCGTAATTTAATTATCTCCACCTGGCCCCACTTTTGACATGTAAGGATTTTTACAATTCCAGGTGAGATTTGGGTGAGGACACAGCCAAACCATATCATTCTGCCCCTGCCCCCTCCCAAATCTCATGTCCTCACATTTAAAAACCAATCATGTTTACCCAACAGCCCCCCAAAGTCTTAACTCATTTCAGCATTAACTCAAAAGTCCACAGTCCAAAGTCTCATCTGAGACAAGGCAAGTCCCTTCTGCCTATGAGCCTGTAAAATCAAAAGCAAGTGAGGTACTTCCTAGATACAATGGAGTTACAGGCAGTTGGTATGTACACCCATTCCAAATCGGAGAAATTGGCCAAAATGAAGGTGTTGCAGGCCCCATTCATGTCTGAAGTCCAGTGGAACAGTCAAACCTTAAAGCTCCAAAATGATCTCTTTTGTCAGGTCACACTGATGAAAGAGGTGGGTTCCCCTGGTCTTGGATAGCTCTGCCTCTGGGCTTGTGATGGGAGGGGCTGCCATGAAGGTTTCTGACATGCTCTGGAGACATTTCCCCCCGTTGTCTTGGTGATTAACCTTCGGCCCCTTGCTACTTAGGCAAATTTCTATAGCAAGTTTGAATTTCTTCCCAGAAAATGGGTTTTTCTTTTCAATTGTTTCACCAAGCTGCACATTTTTCAAACTTTTATGATCTTCTTCCCTTGTAAACATAAGTTTCAATTCCAAACCATGTATTTGTGAATCCATAAAACTGAATGATTTTAACAGCACCCAAGTCATGTCTTTTTAGACTTATTCATTTTCAGGAGAACATTATAGGGGAAATGGCCCCCATGATTCAACTATCTCCACCTGGCCCCACCCTTGACATGTGGGGATTATTACAATTCAAGGTGAGATTTGGGTGGGGACACAACTAAACCATAGCAAATCTTATTTTTAAAACATTTTTAGTTGGGCACAGAATTTGTCATTAGCCATTTATATCAGCATTTTCTATTGTCATTTGATCTCCATGTCCCTAGTGAAAATTCAATCATCTTTCTTACCATTTTTCCCATTTGTGTAGTGTTACATTTTTTTTTTTTTTTTTTTTTTGGTTCCTTTCAATATCCTCTCCTTTACATCTGTGATTATCACTAACTAGGCTATTATGCCTAGATGTGACTTTCCTTTCTTCTTCTTTTTTTTTTTTTTTTTTTCTTATTTCTGCTTGGGGTTACTGAGCTTATTGAGTTTTTAAATTGGTGTTTTTTTAACCATACCTGAAGAAATTTTCTCATTATTTTTTCAGATATATTTCTACCTCAGTTTAACTCTCTTTCTGAGAATCAAATTACATATAAGTTAGATACATTTATATTGCCTTACAGGAGATTGAATCTCTACTTAAAATTATTTTTCTCTTTGTTCTTCAGATCCAGTAATAACTATATATCTATTCAAACTCACTAAAAATGTCTTCTGTCTTCCTGTACTGTTATAGCTGTTTATTGATTTTGCTTTTATTTCAGCTACTAGAATTTTTATTTATAAAATTTTATTTTTAATATGTGTGTGTGTATGTATATGTGTGTGTGTGTATATATATATATATGTATGTATGCGTGTGTGTGTATATATATATATTTTCTTTCTTTCTTTCTTTCTTTTTTTGAGACAGAGTCTTGGTCCATCACCAGGCTGGAGTGCTGTGGCACAATTGCGATTCACTGCAACCTCCACTTCCCAGGTTCAAGCAATTCTCCCACCTCAGCCTCCTAAGTAGCTGGGACTACAGATGCGTGCCACCACGCCCAACTTTTTGTATTTTTAGTAGAGATGGGGTTTCACCATGTTGGCCAGGATGGCCTCGATTTGTTGACCCCATGATCCACCCAACTCGGCCTCCCAAAGTGCTGGGATTACAGACCTTTTGAGACCTTTTCTGATAGATGTGGAGGAAGCAAAAATGCATATTGCTAAGTTTAAAGAAAAGGTCTGAAAAGGCTACATAATGTATCCTTTTATCTATATGACATTCTGGAAAAGGAAAAATCCATATGGATAAATAATAAGATTACTGGTTGCTAGGAGTTGTAGAGAGAAAAAGGAAGGAATAAATAGGTAAAATACAGGAAATTTGGGGACACTGAAACTATTCTGTATGAGACTTTAGTGGTGAATACATGAAATTATGCATTTGTCAAAACCAATAGACCTGTACAGCAGAGCAAAGCCTAATGTGAGCTACGTACTTTAGTTAATAATAGTGTATCAGTATGGGCTCATCAATGTTAACAAATGTACTACAATAACACAAGATCTTAAGAAGGGGTATATTGTGAAAGGGGTAAGGTGGTATGTGGAAAGTCTCTGTATTATATTCTCACTTTTCCTATACATGTAATGCTGCTTTAAAAGAAGAAGTCTATTAATGTGAGAGGATCATTTTCTTCTTTTTTTAGTTTGTATTTTTCTGCAGAGATTCCAAATCTGTTTGTTCAAATAAACATTTTTCAAGTCCTTGAGCATATTATAATAGTTATTTTAAATTTATGCTAATCTCTATGCATTATTATATTCCATATTTTTAAACTCTTTGTCTTTGAAAAGGACACATCATAGAGACTCTGGATTTGTTCCTTCCCTGAGGAGTGCTGATTTCTGTGCTGGCGAGTAGTTTACTTGACCTAAATTCTCCACTCCAAATTGTCTTGCTTAATATGGGCAGCAGTTGAAGCTATTCAATTCTTTTAAATTCTGGCTGTAGCTATATTGCCTGGATGAGTGGAGTCTCTCCAATGCTCGCATACTTCTGATGTTAAGAAAGGACTAGAGAAATGTTTGAAGGCAGAATATGGGGTTTATTCCCCTTGTTTCAATTTCTTCCTTAGTTTTCTCTCTTAATTTTTAGATTATCTGGCAATCTTAAATTTCATTCTTTGGATCTTCAAACAAGTAATAATGTTGTACTTTCTTCATCTATACATCTTGTATTGCTTGGTTTGGAGAGTGCCTTCAAGTGAAGTGTTGTATACAAATTTTACCCTCTGCAGTTTTCTTTGTGTCACGGTGGAGTCCTTTCTGGTTTCTCCTGCATTAATTTACTCTTAGTCAATTCAAATAGTTGTTTCTATCTAGAATTTGCTATTGTGTTTGGCAAAACACAATTGGTCTGATACAAAATGTACCCTCATTATTGGGAGTAGAAATTTATCACTGGATTTATTAGAGGAGTTTATTATTTGATGACTTTTATTATTAGAATGTTATTATTTTATTATAACTAGTATTAATACAACTCTATTGGCAATCCTTAAAATTTGGCACTCCGAGACCAGACAAGAAATATCAATCTACAAATAATTTTGGGATTGGAAATCCCAAGCAAGATTTTAAAAATGTGGTATATCAAATCTGCCTCACAATTATACATTTTGACCTTGATGTAATTAGGTCAGAGTAACTTCCCTATACCAATAGTATTTTTTAGTGAACTCCCAATTTCAACCCACAAGGTCACATCTGCACACAGGTTAAAACATGAGAAATGGTGTTGATTGAGCCATTAAAAGAGACAGAAAGTATCAGCATATAATTGCTGCCACTAACTTTTGCCCTGAGGGTTTCCTTCCTGCTTTAAAAGTAAGCTCCTGGCATTTGGTCCTTGTGACTCCACAATGAAAAATTTGAACAAGCCATTCTGCACCTGTTCTTTGACAAATATTTTAAGACACTTTCAGGGTCTCTGTAGCTAGTTTTTGAAGTACATTATAGGGTGCAATATGGCAAGGTAGGTAAGGAAAACCAAGAAGATATGTGTTAGTCCTTATCTATTTACAATCTATATGGTAAACTTTGACTACAAACTTAGCCCTAGTTTGACATCATCACATGTTGTCATAAAAATTCCTGTCTCACAGGGTACATAAAGAATAATTATAAGCCAGTAAAATTATTAGATTCTTCTGCTCTAGATACAACAAATCATCAAGTATTTTGAGAAAATACCTGTTTCACTATTACTTTTCTACTTGTAACCTTTTCATTGGTATCAAAATTAATAATAAATTTTGTATTAAAAACATAAAATGCTACAACTTTAACACAATTCTTCATTTTGGGGTTGAGTTTAGTTGAATATTATGTTTTCATTTTTATTGTATGTTTTAAATTTTATTTTTTATTGATTCATAGTAATTTTACATATTTGTGGGGTACCCATGCTATTTTGATACATGCATACAATGTGTAATCATCAAATAACCTCAAATATTCATTATATCTTTGTGTTGGGAACATTTCAAATCTTCTGTTTTAGCTATTTTGAAAAGAAATGATTGTTAACTATAGTCACCCTACAGTGCTGTCAAACACTAGAACATATGTGCCAAGAGAAAAGCAGCATCATATAATTGGAGTTTGGAATTTTTTTATTTGCATTTTGGAGAGCTTTTGCCAAAGAAGTTAATCAGATATTATATCTGGCAGGAAGCAAATATGGAAGAAAGAAAAATATTTTTAAAGCAATTTTTAAAATAAAAAAGATCAATATATTGTTATAAAATTAAAAAATATAAAAACTACTTTTATTCCATATGAACTAAATAAATTATATAAATACAAATACGACTAAATAATATTATAATCCACCAAACTTCTTTCCCTTCTTTATTGTAATTGCCACAATAGTGTCAGCTACATATCTCCTTAAAAACACTCACATCAAATATGGGGGTTTCAACTTGGTTAAACCCAATAATTTCCAGAGAAAAATATTACATTCAATTTATTTTATAGTAATGTACTTTGAGTTCCCTGTGATGTTATGACCTTCAACTATAGTCTTATTGCTGTTCCCTATTATCAGTTTGAGGCACTAGATTAAAATATGACCTTTTATAATTACCAAAAGGGATCATCTGTGTTTTCTCAATTTGAGAAGTTATGGGTTCTTTTAACCTTTTGAAGAAAACTTTTATTCATCTAGTGTTATTTGAAAACCCAAATGACTTTTTGAGACCCTTTCAATTCTGAAGAAAGGAGACATTTAAAGAAGAACAAGATAAGTATTAAAATTAAGCATTTAGTAATCAGGGTGTGGACTCTTTCCCGTGATGTATTCAAAAGCATGTGAACATTCAGTATTATTGCAAGTTGATGTCAACCCTATTAAGAGAACCAAAAACCCTGAAAATATTTTGAGCTTCTGAATATGACTGAAGAAACCTCTGGAGATATTGCAGTTTGTCCGACAGTGTATAATTTCAAAAATTTTGAAGTTTTACTTTCCCAAGTTGTCAGAGACTTTGATTTAACATTTATTTATTTAACATTTTCCACAGATTAAGAGCATTAAGAAATACGGTATGCAAAAAGAAAATAAATGGAAGGATTTGACAGTATAGTTAACTGATTGTTTCCTCTGGTTACTTTCTTAAAGTAACAGAATAATCAACATCATCAAAAACCCATGACAGATTTATGATAATTCACTTAGATAGTTATAAAACATGCAACAGAATAAAGAGAGAGAGAAATAGTGAAAGAGTCATCTAGTATTCTAAGGTGTTTCTCTTTGACTATAATCCAACATAATTAACAATAAATCAAAACATAATAGACATATGTAAAAGATGACAATAGAATTCAATGAAGATAGAAAAACATTATAAAAACATTTAAGTGAAACAACTGGATCATATGGTAAAGAAAATGTACCTCAACCCTACTTCAGGAAAAATGCTAAAGTTTCTAGAAGAAAATCGAGGAAGAAATCCTCATCACATATGGCAGACAAAGATTATTTAGACAGAATACAACATTAACATTTTAAAATGATAAACTGAACTAACATAAACAGTCAAACCACCTTCTTTTCAAAAGATACAATTTTAAAATAAATGAAAAGACAAGTCACAGCCAGTGATAAACCTTCTCAATACATGTATCTGTTAAAAGACTTGTGTTCAGAGTACATGAAGGATTTTTATGACTAAATATCAGTAAGTTAAAAAAACCACGAATGAATGAAAGACTTGAACCGATACTACAAAAAAATACATTACGAATAAATGTCCAGTGACCAAATGAATGAATGTGTAATATAAATTATATAAGGGAAATGCAATTTAAAAAATAATAAAATATCATCTATCATTCATTAGATGGCAAAAACTAAAAATTCTGATGATAACTGCCTGCACGTGGAGCAACCAGATTTCTCACCAATGTAAATGTAAGTAGACAATGACAAGACTACTTTGGAAAACAGTTTGGCAGATATGACCCACCAATTGCACTCCTAGGATTAATTTTTAAAATGAAAACATTTGGCCAAACTATACTTATGCATAATTATTTATAAGTTTTATATTTAACAGTTGAAACTGGAAGCAACCTAAACAACAAAAATAGCAAAGGAATACATAAGCCATGGTATATTAATATTGTGGGATGCTAATAAGCCATAAATTAAAAAAATATGAACTACTGATACACAAAACTAAGTGTCTGAATTCCAAAAGGAATATGCTGTGTAAAATCTACCAATATTTTTACTGTAGGATTCTCTTTTTTGAATTTCTGTAAGTAGATTTACTTAACTATGGTAGAAATCCAATCGGTATTGTTTGAAGTAGAGATTGGGGATGAAGATTTACTGCCAAAAGGTAAATGAAAATGTAATGGGTTGATGGAAAAGTATTATAACCTGATATAATATAACCCTGGTAAATAAATTTTTTCAAGCACATTGAGCTGTTACACATATGTGTGAATTTTATTTTAGGTAAATTGTGCCTCAATAAAGTCAATAAAAATGAATCAAAATGAGTACAACTTCCTGATTTTTAAGAAACCTGCACAGGTAACACAAGACAGCATGTAATATACTAGTATCATGCAGAATTTATTACCTGAGTATAATTGGGTTACCTATCAGAAATCCATCTATTTATCTATTTCTCTCTCTCCAACAATTAAAAATGAAAATTCATATAATAAACTCTAATGCTATTTGACAAAGATAAGCTTTCTCAATGACTGAGCTATGAAAAATAGGAATAGAAAATTATCTTCCACAAGAGTAAAAAATATTTATTGTAAAAAGCAAAACAATAAAATGATCTGTTACAACCAGAAACGTTTGAAGGTTGCCTCTAGTCACAATAACAGTAAACAGGTCCGTCAGTATCATAACAACTTCAGAAAGGCTAAAAACAAACTATCTCATGCTTACATTAACAAAATAATAATTTATGCTAATATTAGAATCATATAACTACAAAATTCAGCAGTCAAAAGTTTTTTAAAAAATAAAGCAATAAATATTTCATAATGTGGTTAGATAATGATGAAATATATATTAAAAACATGTAATGCACTTCTAATACAGGAATAATTATCTTAAAGATAAGGAGGTAACATTGATACCAGTATACTATCAATGGCAAAGCTAAATAATTTCAAGTAATAAACACAAAGTCAAAGGAAAAATAGTTTATAAGATTATATTTAGGTATATAAATGGCACTCAAAATTCTGTAACGTTTCTCCAAAGAGTGTGTGTGAAAGAGGAGAAAAAGATCACAAACACATTCACACACACACACACACACACACTCACACACACAATGGGGTGCTGTTTGGAGGAACATAACAGAATCTTATGACTCTCCAAAATATTATAAACAAAATCCAGATACAATTGACAGAATTCAAATTGCAAACTCTTGACCCTTGTAAAGTGAGTGGCAGCGAAAACCTGTGCTGTTAATTAGCCTTAGGTTTATCTGGGTTGCTTGAAACTGCCATAACCATGTGTGACTGATTCATAATCTCAGGGATCGACTGAATTTATGCTCAGAATTTGGAGTGCCCCTCTCTGTTTAACTCCTACCTGGCATTTTTCCCTTATGTTCCAGCGTCTATAGTTGCCTCAATTTTGTTCTCTAGTACTCCAAAAGTAAGACCGCTGACTTTAAATCCAACTTTTAGCCACCCACATGACATATTCTGGGTTGTAATTCAAGACTAAAAGCCATTTAAAAAAGAAGAAAACACACAAAAATATATCCAGTGACGTTTTCCTTCTTACAGGTTTCAACTTCCTTCCAGTGTCTGCCTCCACTTGATTTCTGTCCAGTGCCCTTAGATAGCTGTTTGTTTGTCTGGAGTTTAGATGTTATCCACAGGATGATTGGTTTGAAAGAAGATTCTTGTTTAATACTAGGGGCAGAAACTTCTTTTTTTAACGTTTCCAGAAAAAAATATTATTTGAGCAAAAGAAAAAAAAAGTCTCAGAGTTGCTCTTCTCAAGGAGTATCTTTGTGGCATTCTCTGTATTTCCTGAATTTGAATGTTGGCCTACCTTGCTAGATTGGGGAAGTTCTCTTGGATAATATCCTGCAGAGTGTTTTCCAACTTGGTTCCATTTTCCCCGTCACTTTCAGGTACACCAATCAGGCATAGATTTGGTCTTTTAACATAGTCCCATATTTCTTGGAGGCTTTGTTCATTTCTTTTTACTCTTTTTTTTTTCTCTAAACTTCTCTTCTTGCTTCATTTCATTCATTTGATATTCAATCAATGATACCCTTTCTTCCAGTTGATTGAATCAGCTACTGAAGCTTGTGCATTTGTCACATAGTTCTCGTGCCATGGTTTTCAGCTACATCAGGTCATCTAAGGACTTCTCTACACTGGTTATTCTAGTTAGCCATTCGTTTAATCTTTTTTCAAGGTTTTTAACTTCTTTGCGATGGGTTCGAACTTCCTCCTTCAGCTCGGAGAAGTTTGATTCTCTGAAGACTTCTTCTCTCAACTCGTCAAAATCATTCTCCATCCAGCTTTGTTCTGTTGCTGGCAAGGAGCTGAGTTTCTTTGGAAGGGGAGTGGTGCTCGAATTTTTAGAATTTTCAGCTTTTCTGCTCTGTTTTTTCCCCATCTTTGTGGTTTTATCTGCCTTTCGAGAAGAGCAACTCCAAAACACATAATTGTCAGATTCACCAAAGTTGAAATGAAGAAGAAAATGTTAAGGGCAGCCAGAGAGAAAGGTCGGGTTACCCACAAAGGGAAGCCCACCAGACTAACAGTGGATCTCTCAGCAGGAACTCTTCAAGCCAGAAGAGAGTCAGGGCCAATATTCAACATTCTTAAAGAAAATAATTTTCAACCAAGAATTTCATATCCAGCCAAACTAAGCTTCATAATTGAAGGAGAAATAAAATCCTTTACAGACAAGCAAATGCTGAGAACTTTTGTCACTGCCAGGCCTGCCCTACAAGAGCTCCTGAAGGAAGCACTAAACATGGAAAGGAATAACCAGTACCAGCCACTGCAAAAACAGGTCAAATTGTAAAGTCCATTGATGCTAGGAAGAAACTGCATCAACTAACAAGCAAAATAACTAGCTAACACCATAATGACAGGATTAAATTGACACATAACAATATTAACCTTAAATGTAAATGGGCTAAATACTCCAATTAAAAGACACCGACTGGCAAATTGGAAAAAGAGTCAAGACCCATCAGTGTGCTGTATTCAGGAGACCCATCTCACATACATAGACACAGATAGGTTCAAAATAAAGGGATAGAAGAAGATCTATGACGCAAATAGAAAACAAAAAAGGCAGGGGTAGCAATCCTAGTCTCTGATAAAACAGACTTTAAACCAACAAAGATCAAAAGAGACAAAGAAAGCCATTACATAATGATAAAGGGATTAATTCAACAAGAAGAACTCACTATCCTAAATATATATGCACCCTATACAGGAGCACCCAGATTCATAAAGCAAGTCCTTAGAGACCTACAAAGAGACTTAAACTCCCATACAATAATAATGGGAGACTTTAACATCCACTGTCAACATTAGACAGATCAACAAAACATAAAGTGGAAAAGGATATCCAAGAATTGAACTCAGCTCTGCACCAAGTGGACCTAATAGACATCTACAGAACTCTCCACCCCAAATCAACAGAATATACATTCTTCTCAGCATCACAGCACACTTATTCCAAAATTTATCACATAATTGAAAGTAAAGCACTCTCCAGCACATGTAAATGAGCAAAAATCAACAAACTGTCTCTCAGACCACATATAAATCAAATTAGAACTGAGGATTAAGAAACTCACTCAAAATTGCACAACTACATGGAAACTGGACACTGAACAACGCCTCCTGAATGATTACTGGATACATAGTGCTCCTGAATGATTACTGGGTACATAATGAAATTAAGGCAGAAATAAAGATTTTCTTTGAAACCAATGAGAACAAAGACACAACATATCAGAATCTCTGGGACACATTTAAAACAGAGTGTAGAGGGAAATTTATAGCACTAAATGCCCACAAGAGAAAGCAGGAATGATCTAAAATTGACACCCTAATATCACAATTTAAAGAACTAGAGAAGCAAGAGCAAACACATTCAAAAGCTAGCAGAAGGCAAGAAATAACTAAGATCAGAGCAGAACTGAAGGAGACAGAGACACAAAAACCCTTCAAAAAATCAATGAATCCTGGAGCTGGTTTTTTGAAAAGATCAACAAAATTGATAGACTGCTAGCAAAACTAATAAAGAAGAAAAGAGAGAAGAATCAAATAGACGCAATAAAAAATGACAAAGGGGATATCACCACCAATCCCACAGAAATACAAACTACCATCAGAGAATATGATAAACACTTCTTTGCAAATAAACTAGAAAATCTAGAAGAAATGGATACATTCCTGGAAACATACACCCTCCCAAGACTAAACCAGGAAGAAGTTGAATCCCTGAATAGACCAATAACAGGCTCTGAAATTGAGGCAATAATTAATAGCCTACCAACCAAAAAAAGTCCAGGACCAGATGGATTCACAGCTGAATTCTACCAGAGGTACAAGGAGGAGCTGGTACCATTCCTTCTGAAACTATTCCAATCAATAGAAAAAGAGGGAATCCTCCCTAACTCATTTTATGAGGCCAGTATCATCCTGATACCAATGCCTGGCAGAGACACAACAAAAAAGAGAATTTTAGACCAATATCCCTGGTGAACATTGATGCAAAAATCCTCAATAAAATACTGGCAAACCAAATCCAGCAGCACATCAAAAAGCTTATCCACCATGATCAAGTGGGCTTCATCCCTGGGATGCAAGGCTGGTTCAACATACACAAATCAATAAAAATAATCCATCATATAAACAGAACCAAAGACAAAAACCACATGATTATCTCAATAGATGCAGAAAAGGCCTTTGACAAAATTCAACAGCCCTTCATATTAAAAACTCTCAATAAATTCAGTATTGATGGGACGTATCTCAAAATAATAAGAGCTATTTATGACAAATCCACAGCCAATATCATACTGAATAGGCAAAAACTGGAAGTATTCCCTTTGAAAACTGGCACAAGACAGGGATGCCCTCTCTCACCACTCATATTCAACATAGTGTTGGAAGTTCTGGCCAGGGCAATCAGGCAGGATAAATAAATAAATGGTATTCAATTAGAAAAAGAGGAAGTAAAATTGTCCCTGTTTGCAGATGACATGATTGTATATTTAGAAAACCCCATCATCTCAGTCCCAAATCTCCTTAAACTGATAAGCAACTTCAGCAAAGTCTCAGGATACAATATCAATGTGCAAAAATCAGAAGCATTCTTATACAACAATAACAGACAAACAAAGAGCCAAATCATGAGTGAACGCACATTTACAATTGCTTCAAAGAGAATAAAATACCTAGGAATCCAACTTACAAGGGATGGGAAAGACCTCTTTAAGGAGAACTACAAACCACTGCTCAGTGAAATAAAAGAAGACACAAACAAATGGAGGAACATTCCATGTTCATGGATAGGAAAAATCAATATCATGAAAATGGCCACACTGCCCAAGGTAATTTATAGATTCATTGCCATCCCCAGCAAGCTACAAATTACTTTCTTCACAGAATTGGAAAAAAAACTACTTTAAAGTTCATATGGAACCAAAAAAGAGCCCACATTACCAAGACAATCCTAAGCTAAAAGAACAAAGCTGGAGGCATCACACTACCTGACTTATATCTATACAAGGCTACAGTAACCAAAACAGCATGGTACTGGTACCAAAACAGAGATATAGACCAAATGAACAGAACAGAGCCCTCAGAAATAATACTATACATCTACAACACTCTGATCTTTGACAAACCTGACAAAAACAAGAAACGGGGAAAGGATTCCCTATTTAATAAATGCTGTCGGGAAAACAGGCTAGCCATAAGTGGAAAGCTGAAACTGGATCCCTTCCTTACATCTTAAACAAAAATTAATTCAAGATGGATTAAAGACTTAAATGTTAGACCTAAAGCCATAAAAATCCTAGAAGGAAACCTAGACAATACCATTCAGGACACAGGCATGGGCAAGGACTTCATGTCTAAAACACCAAAAGCAACGGCAACAAAAGCCAAAATTGACACATGGGATCTAATTAAACTAAAGAGCTTCTGCACAGCAAAAGAAACTACCATCAGAGTGAACAGGCAGCCTACAGAATGGGAGAAAATTTTTGCAATCTACTCATCTGACAAACAGTTAATATCCAGAATCTACAAATAACTTAAACAAACTTACGAGAAAATAACAAACAACCCCATGAAAAAGTGGGCAAAGAATATGAACAGACACTTCTCAAAAGAAGACATTTATGCAGCCAACATACACATAAAACAAATGCTCATCATCACTGGCCATCAGAGAAATGCAAATCAAAACCGCAATGAGATACCATCTCACACCAGTTAGAATGGCAATCATTAAAAAGTCAGGAAACAACAGGTGCTGGAGAGGATGTGGAGAAATAGGAACACTTTTACACTGTTGGTGGGACTGTAAACTAGTTGAACCATTGTGGAAGACAGTGCAGCGATTCCTCGAGGATCTAGAACAAGAAATACCATTTGACTCAGCAATCCCATTATTGTGTATATACCCAAAGGATTATAAATCATGCTGCTATAAAGACACATGTAGTTGTATGTTTATCACAGCACTATTCACAATAGCAAAGACTTGGAACCAACCCAAATGTCCATCAATGATAGACTGGATTAAGAAAATGTGGCACATATACACCATGGAATACTATGCAGCCATAAAAAAGGATGAGTTCATGTCCTTTTTAGGGACACCAGATGAAGCTGCAAACCATCATTCTGAGCAAACTGTCTCAAGGACAGGAAACCAAACACTGCATGTTCTCACTCACAGGTGGGAATTGAACAATGAGAACACTTGGACAGAGGGTAGGGAGTATCACATTCCGGGACCTGTCGTGGGGTGGGGGTAGCGGGGAGGGGTAGCATTAGGAGATATATCTAATGTAAATGATAAGTTAATGGGTGCAGCACACCAACATGGCACACGTATACATATGTAACAAACCTGCATGTTGTGCACATGTACCCTAGAACTTAAAGTATAATTAAAACAAAGAAAAAAAAGAATAATCTTAGCTATATGTTTTTGTAGGTGTTTTTCATTAATTTGGAAAAGTTCTCTATAGTTCACTGAGTTTTGTCATGAATGGGTGTTGAATTATGGTTTTCTTTATCTTAGAATTTACTGATTTTCTCTTTATTCCTGAAAGATATTTTCACTGCATATAGGATCTGGGTTGACAGTTATTTCCTTTCATCATTTAAAGAGTGTCATGCCATTTCCTTCTAGCCTCCATGGTTTCTGATGAGAAATCCTCTGTAATTCAACTTATTTTTTTCCACTAAAGGTAAGCTGTCATTTTTCTCTTGCTGCTTTCAAAATTTTTTCTTTGTTTTTAGTTTTCAGAAGTTTGACTATTAAGTGCATTGGTGTGGATTTCTTTAGGTTTATTCTGTTTAGGTTTTGTTCTGGTTTTTGAAACTATAGGTTTATGTCTCTTTCAAATGTGTGAAATTTTCAGCTGCGATTTCTTCCTATGCTTTATTGTCCCTGATCTTTTTCTCCTCTCCTTTAAGAACTTGGGTAACACAAAAGTTAGTTTTTTTTTTTTGGTTTTTTTTTTTTTTTTTTTTGGTTGTAGTCCCAAAGGTCCGAGTCTCACTGTTAATTTTGTTGTTGTTGCTGTTGGCGGCAGGGCCGGGGGTAGGGGAAGTGAAAGGTGGTACTATGTTATGAGACTCCGGATCTTATGTAAAATTTTAATTTTAGCTGCCTTCTTTTGATAGCACATTGGTAGCAGGTAGAGAGTTCTGCTTTGTTAATGCTGAGGGCAGGTGGAATTCCTGGTTCCCTACTCAGCTTCCGTTGACATTATAAGTGATGGGCTCATCAGTATTTCTGGCACAGTGTGAGTACTGCTCTCCATGAAGACTTCACTGATACCTCCCTGACTGGAAGATACCTTGTTACTATTTCCCACATGGCCTCCACTGACTCCACAGTGAGGGGCTTCGTTACACATTTGGATGACAGTCCTGACTCCCTAGTTGATTTTCTCAGATAACGCCTTTGTTTGGGAGGTAGTGTGAGGAGTGGTTGAGTGTCTCTTTGAAATGTGGCGTGGTTGGAAATCTAGGCTCAACACTTGACATTTTATGGTGAAATTGGGTGTAGGACCAATGACAGTTCTGTGGGCTTTGGCTGCTAGAAAGCAATTATGGTCTAAAGTTATGTATCTTGTTAGATCACCTGTTTTCTGTTCTTTTGGCTGGAAAGAGTAGACTTATCTTTAGCTAGCTGTGTGTGTGTGTGTGTGTGTGTGTGTGTGTGTAGCTATTATTGTTCCAGGTTACTAGCTTCTCCAGCATTTATTCTATGATATAGCAGTAAAAAGAAAACTCACAGGCTTCTCTGCTATGCCCATCTTCAGATTTTAAAGCTCCTAGCTAGTCTTATTTTCTTTACCTTTCAAAACACTACTACATCTCCCTAGCAACAGAGTTAGGCACTGGGATATTTTGAGAGTGAAAAAACGCACTGCCACTGTAAAATTAGCCTAGCATGTAGGCACTGTGATATTTTGAGAGTAAAAAAACGCAACTGCCACTGTAAAATTAGCCTGGCATGTACACACAAATACATACAGACACTCTAATAATGTGGAATAATAGAAAATAGTGTCAATGCTAATCAATACAGGAATGTATGTTTCTAAAAGTATGACACACTTCACAAAAGGCAACCACAGGGAGATAATGGACCCCTTAAAACCATGACTAAAAGGTTTTAGAATTGACTTGAAAGGATTCCAAAGGTGTTACTAAGAGAGAAAAAGTGGGATTCAGAATAGTGTGCATACTTCTCATTTTTTAAAAACCATGACATAAAATGAACCTTGTATATGTAGATGAGCATCCATCTTTGTATGTTTATGTGTTTATATACATATTTATGTTTTGAAGTGTTAAGATGGGTTAAGGAACAGGTGTAGGGAAAGTGATGACTTGCCTGAGAGGACAGTGACAGAAATGGGAGAGATGAATAAAAATATAAAGATAAAACTACAATGAAAAGAAATTCATTTTATATATGATCATATTTTTGTATTTTTACAAAATTGAAGGGGTGCATAAACCTGCAACCATGAAGGCTGAAAGATAATGATATCATCATTCTCTGCCTGAGGAACTATTTCTTAATACTATCATTTAAAAGAAATGAATATTAGTTATTTTTTCTCTCCTATTAATTCCTTAACTTTTTTCTCAGTCCAATTAGTGACAAGACAAATACAGTCATTTGTCACTTAATGATGGGGATACATTCTGAGGAATGCATCCTTAGGTGATTTTGTCATTGTGCATACATCATAGAGTGTACTTACACAAACCTAGATGATATAGTCTGTCACACATCTAGGCTATCTTGTACAATCCATTGCTCTTAGTCTACAAACCTGTTCCACATGTACTGCATGGAATATTGAAGCAATTATAATAAAATTTGTGTTTGTGTATCTAAATATGTATAAACATAGAAAAGATACAATGAAAATACAATACAAAAGATGAAAAAAGGTACTACTTTATAGAACACCTACCATGAATGGAGCTTGCAGGACTAGAAGCTGCTCAAGGTGGGTCAGTGAGTGAGTGGGGAGTGAATGTGAAGGCCTAGCACATTGCTATACACTACTTCATTTTGCTTACACTAAATTTATTTTTTAAAAATTGCTTCTCCAATAGTAAATTAACCTTAGCTTACTTTAATTTTTTTTCTTTATAAACTTGTTTTCTTTAACTTTTTTCTTTTCTCTTTTTATTTTATTTTATTTTTTTTTTGAGACAGTCTCACCCTGTTGTTGAGGCTGGGATGAAGTGGCATGATCACGGCTCACTGCAACCTCCACCTCCTGGTTTCAAGCGATCCTCCTATCTCAGGCTGGGATCACAGGCACGCAACACCATGCCTGGCTAATTTTTGTGTTTTTTATTTTTATTTATTTATTTATTTACTTATTTTTTTTTTTTTATTTTTGAGATGGAGTCTTGTTCTGTCAAGAGTCTCACTCTGTTGCCCAGGCTGGAGTACAGTGGCATGATCTCAGCTCACTGCAACCTCCACCTCACAAGTTCAAGCGATTCTCCTGTCTCAGTCTCCCCAGTAGCTGGGATTACAGGCACGTGTCACCATGCCTGGCTAATTTTTCTATGCTTAGTGGAGATGCGGTTTCACCATGTTGGTCAGACTGGTCTCAAACTCCTGACCACAAACAGTCTGCCAGCCTCAGCCTCCCAAAGTGCTGGGATTACAGGCATGAACTACCAGGTCTGGCCTTTTTGTGTTCTTTAGTAGAGACAGGGTTGAGCCATGTTGCCCAGGCCAGTCTTGAATTCCTGAGCTCAAGTCATCTACCCACCTCAGCATCCCAAAGTGCTGGGATTATAGGCATGAGTGAGTCACCGCGCCTGGCCTTTTTTTTTTTTTTTTTGCTCTACTTTTTTGGCTCTGTTATAATAATACTTCACTTAAAACACAAATACATTGTACAGCTGTACTAAAATACTTCATTTCTTTATATTCTTATTTTATAAGCTTTTGTCTATTTCTAAATTTTTATTTCTTTTTAATTTTAAACTTTGTTGTTAAAAACTAAGACTCAAACACATCTTAGTCCAGGACTACACAGTATCAAGATAATCAATATCGCTGTCTTCTAATTCCACTTCTTGTCACACTGGAAAGTCTTCAGGGCCAATAATATGCATGAAGCTATCATGTCCTATGATAACAATGCCTTCTTCTAGAATACCTCCCAAAGGACCTGCCTGAGGCTGTTTTAAGTTAACTTAAAAAAAATAAGTACAAGGAATACCCTCTAAAATAAAAGTATAAATTATGGCAAATATATAAACCAACAACATAGTTTCATTATCATTGTCAAGCACTATAAATTGTACATAATTGTATGTGCTATATATTTTATAGGACTGGTATGAAAGGAGGTTTGTTTACAACAGCACGATCACAAATAGGAGTGATGCATTGTGTTAAGACATTATGGCTGTTACAGTATCACTAGGTGATAGGAATTTTCCAGCTCCATTATAATTTTAGTGACCACCACAGTATATACAATCTGTTGTTGACCGAAAAATCATTGTGCAGTGCATTCCTGTATAAAGAAATATCTCTATGGACTCCCTCTGGGCATGAATGTATATATTTTTCTCTAAGTCACCCTCTAAAACTAAAATTCAGGCTTTGTTCATTTCTCATTTGCATAGTTATATGTTAAGAACTTTTGTGTCAATTCTGTGACACACAAGGTCACAAAGGTGACCTAGAGAAAAAAAATATATACTCTTGACCTCTACCACAATCTCTATACTCTAAAACCTCTTAAATATCTCATGAAATACATGGAAAAAATCCAATCACTTGCCATGAAATAGGAGACCTTTCATGGTGTTATTCTTGTTTATTTAAGTCCTAAATTTATCATAGATTTAAATAAACACTACATACACTTGTTGGATAAAACTTACCACACTTAAATATAGTTTTAAACAAATATTCAGATTTGTGCATTAGGCCCAAAGAATGATGGGTCCCAGTGGCTGGAAAGGAGTGTGGAGAGCAGGGAAAAAAGAGAGGACGGTTAATGGGTACCAGGATTTAGTCAGATAGAATGAATACCTAGTGTTTGGTAGCACAATAGACTATGGTTAACGATCATTCATTGTATATTTTTAAATAACTAATAGAGTGGAATTACAATGTCCCTAACACAAAGAAATGATAATACTTGAGGTGACGGATACTCCAATTATCCTGATTTGGTTGTTACACATTTTTTTCTTGTATCAAAATTTCACAAATACCCCATAACTACATAAAACTATTACACATCCATAATAATTACAAATAAATATACATAATTGATAATACAAAACATATCTTTCTCATTTTGCATCTCTTTTGACTCTGACAATAACTTTTTAGCAAGTTAAAACCAATAACTAGTTGAAACAAATAATTCTACCATCACACTTTCTTTCCTTCATTGCTTACTGCCAATTTACTTGTGGCTTCATTTCTCATCTGTGACAAAATTTTCATTTTCAAATAATTTATTTTGTTTCTTTGAATTGTTTGACATGGTGATTAAATTTTAAAGTTAATACATTGAGTTTGCCTTTTTAATACTGAGTTTTATTTCACATGTATATTTTTGTTTCCCCACCATTTCCATGTCTGACTACCACTATTGTTATGTCCTATCATAACACTCCACATATACTTAAAACCAAGCAAAGGGTGGAGTTCCATCTTTAAAAACTAAACAGGCATTTTGGACAACACATTCTTGTCAGTGGAATCTGGACATTTATCAAACATGGTAGGGAAAGTTCTCACTCTGCATTATAAATAGGACAGCCAGATATCAACTGTTAACAGAAATAAAATAGGAGAGAAAATTTTTGACAAACTGTTTGAATTATTTTCTTAAAAGAGACTTCCTTCACTGCCAACGATCTTGAATAGACTCCTGGTCAGTCATCTGGAAGCAGCTCTTCACATAATTGATGAACTTGGCTTCCACTTTGGGAAGGAAACCACCTTTTTCTATACTTGCTTGCATTTTTGCTTTAATGTCTTCTACAGAACTAGGTTATTTTGGTGTTTCAGGAGTTTTTTCCTGTTTTTTTTTGTAGGATTTTTGTCCTTTTGATTTTGGTGTTGATGATGGTTTTTGAGTCTTTTCCATTCTGATTTGAATTTTGTGCATTTTTGGCTGGAGTATCTCATATAGATTTTTTCACTGGTGCTTTTTCTTTTGTTTCCTCCTCATCAAAATCATCATCATCTTCTTCATCATCATCAGCTTCATGATCATCTTCATCAGTAGCAAGTTTTATTTTTTTCTGTGGAAACTTGCTACCACCTCCAGGGGCAGAAAGCTTTCCAGATGTACTTAAGAGTTTCACATCCTCCTCCTCATCATCTTCTGACTCTGCATTTTCCTTCCCAGCTACTAGGCGATGTCCACTAATATGCACTGGCCCTGAACCACACTTCAACCGTAAGAGCACTAGTGGTGTTATTTCAAAGCCCCCAAGGGAAATCATTGGCTGTACAGACATTGTCAAAGTTGCCAGCGGTACTTTAATTGGACTGCCTCCGTAATTCATTGCCTCTGCTTCAACAATGTACAATTCATCCTTTGCACCAGACCCTAAACTCACCGTTCTTAAAGATAACTGGTGCTCATTTTCATCATTATCCACCTTAAAGTTATAATCTTTGTCGGCCTTTAATTCACTACTGAAAAGATAATTCTGGGGCCTCGGGGGGACATGTCCATGTCCCTCGAATCTTCATCGGGTGGCGGCATGCACTTAGGTGGGGGAGAAGGCGGGTGGAGATAAACGACCACTGCTCAAGAGAACAGCCACTCAGGACAGAATCACGTCAGGGACATTGAGTTTTTAATATCGCATATTTCAATCTTATATGAGCTTATAAAAATTTATTTTTTAAATTGTTTTCTTCCAAGGGTCTGAATTAGTTCTAAGAAATGTGTGAACAATGTTGTCCTTTTACATCAAAGCAGAAGAATTTCAATTGTTTAAATACGTGCTTTCAGCTCTAATTACTCATTAGAGAAAATAAGTTAAAAATGTGTGGTTTTAATATTTATGTTAAAGAACAAAATCAAAACTTTCCCTAATATATGAATTAACCGATTGGTATAATTAACTAGTAATGAATGTAAAATTACTCTGTGGCATATCTCATTACGGTGTTACTCTAAATTTAAATTTATAATTTAAATTTATAATTACATATATGCATATATAAAATGAAAGAATTGCATGTAAATCACTTACAAAAAAAGAAGACTTTATGAAATGAGGTTAAAAAAATCCAAAGATAAATCAAGCTACTCCCTTTGGAAAGCTTACACCTTTCATATGATTTTATTAAATTTTCACCCATTTAAGTCATACAAAATAGTGGACTCATATTAAATGAAGCACAAATAAAGAAATATACAAACAAAAGTTTTATCTAAGGGCTATGTCAAATTACCTAGAAATTATACTACCCTTTTGCAAGCACTATCCTAAATAATTTGAGAACAGAGATGACATTTAAAAGTAAAGAAGAAAATGGGAAGAGAAGGTTGTAGGAGGAAAGATGTATTTCCTTTGCTGATAATTAACACTATCATTTTTCTGAATTATTCTTGATATTTCACACATTTTACTCATGATTCCCTGAGCTCCTCTAGAGCACAGGTTTTTTTAAACGTAGGGCTACTTACTTTTGAGGACAAATTGTACCTTGCTGTTCTTTAATAAAGTCAACCTTTTATTCTTGATCCTATCCCTCATATATAAGCAGATAGCACCACCTGTCTTATAAGCAGGTGCCTTTATAGCTTGGATTTCTGTAAATATGCTGCTAAAAGTAGAACTAATTTCTTAGATTAAATGAAGCAGGAAAGAATTTGAATATCTAGCATTTAGAAAAAGTAAACTATTGAGAATTAAAATTACATACTCTTTAGATATTTACATTATATATTTTGAATTTTTAAAGAACATCAAAAGCTATGCAAACTCTTAACATTGAGAGTATAAATATCTTTCATATCTTGAACCTACAAATTCAAGAGTCTAGCTATATTCTGTTATTCTTTAAGCAAAATAGTCATGTTTATTACTTTGCTTCTTTTAGGGTTTTTCCTTTAGCCACATATATACATATCAATTATTTAAAGCATGTGTATTACTTTAAAATTTGTTGTGATTCCTTAGATTTCATGTTTGCCTATATAACATGCAAAATCATACACTGACATTGTATTGTAAGCGAGAGCTTTATCTTATTCTCTTTTATATAATTTGTATTTCAAGAAGTATAGATATTTTAGTTAAAATTAGTCTACTTTAATATCCATAATCTTATCTGTATTGTATGAAATTTACTGAAGAAAAGCTAAAACCAAGTAATTGGCCATTTTTACCTATTTGAGATTTCAGAAAATCATGCTTTCTAAAACTTAGTAGGATTTTGGTAAAACAAACCAAAACTATAGATTAAGACTTTGTCTAGCTGAACTGGATTAAAGAAAAATACAACTATTTGTATTGGTACATCTTCAGTATTCACAAGGAGAGAAAGCATAATAGAAAGTAAAAAGAAAAATTAAAATAAACTAATGTTATCACCTATTTAATGTTACATAGTAATACTGTTGATGAATAAATATTTCTATAAAGTATTAGAAATTAAGATTCCAGCATATAGCTAGAATAATCACTTTGAGTAATACATATCTATGTGTATATCAGGCACAATTTTTTAAAAAAAATCTAAAGATATTAAAAATAAAGTGTCCCTTAATTTATACTCAAATATTTTTGGGAAAAAATGGAAAAGTCTTCTTTTCTCTTAAATGATTGCTTGTCTTTAAACTTTTTATTTTATAAGTTAATTTCCTAGGCATACTAAAACTTTTTAGTAGCATACATTGCATTAAGTCTTACAAGTGTGTGCAACAAAACTAGTGGATTTCAAGATTCCATTTTCAAGACTTGAATGCTATGCTTAGTAGTGTAATGACACTCTAGATATCTGGTGTTGTTTTCTCTAAAGCATAGGGACAATGGGCAAAACAAAACTAACAATTTTGTGAGAATGTAATTGTATTACCATTATTTTACATAAAGGTATATTTTAAACTGTAATATACCACAAGAAAGGTTTTAAACTTCTATCCACTATTTTGATTGTGAATTTCATTGAAATTTGTAACATTTGCAAAACTTATCAATTTGAAAATATGTTCATGTACTTACAATTGCATTAAATTATAAATTAAGTAATACTTCAACATTTGAGTTATAGTATCATTCAAATGAAAATTGTGAAGAAAGCAAAGCCACCTGAATTACCGTGTATATTAATATGTGAATAAAAACACATAAGCACAAATACTCAAAAAGAATAACATACTAAAATAATTTCATACAATACTGCAGTTTTAAGTTGTATGTTTGCTGATTCATTGAAGGAACTTTTGAATAAATATACAAAAATCACTAGCATTCCTTTATACCAACAACAGTCAAGCTGCGAATCAAATCAGGAATGCAATCCCATTCATAGTAGCCACAAAAAGAATAAAATACCTAAGAATACAGCTAACTAGGAAGGTAAAAGTTTTCTACAATGAGAATTACAAAACACTGTCCAAAGAAATCAGAGATGAAGCAAACAAATGGAGAAATATTCCATGCTCACAGATATGAATAATCAATATAAATAAAATGGCTCTACTGCCCAAAGCATATTACAGATTCAATGCTATTCCTATCAAATTACCAATAACATTCTTCACAAAACTAAACAGAAAAAAACTATTTTAAAATTCATATGGAACCAGAAAAAGAGCCCAAGTAGGCAAGGCAATCCTAAGCAAAAAGGATAAAGCTGAAAGCATTATGTTACCCAACTTCAAACTATACTGCAGGGCTACAGTAACCAAAACAGCATTGTACTGGTACAAAAACAGACACATAGACCAATACAACCAAATAAGAGCCCAGAAATAATTCTGCACACCTACAGTCATCAGATCTTTGACAAAGCTAACAAAAACAATAGGCCAGTTATCCCAGCACCATTAAAAAAATGTGATGTGATTAGTGCTCAACATCACTAATCATCAGAGAAATGCAAATAAAAACCAAATTGAGATATTGCCCCACAGCTGTTAGAATAGCTATTATCAAAAAGAGAAAAAGTCTTGGAGAAGATTGGAGAAAAAGGAACCCTTGTCACTGTAGATGAGAATGCACAATCATTATGGCAAACTGTATTAAAGTTCTTTAAAAATTAAGAATAGAAGTACCTTGTGATCTAGCAATTCCACTTCTGGGTATATATCCAAAAAGGGGAAAAAAATCACATTCTTGAAGAGTTATTTGCACTCTCCTGTTCATTGCAACATTATTCACAATAGCTAAAATATAGAAACAAGCTATGTGTCATACAACAAATGAATGGATAAAGAACACCATGCATTATTATTTGGCCTTAAAAAAGGAAATACTGCCATTTGCCAACAACATGGAGAAACCCATAGAACATTACATTAGGTGAAATAAGCTAGACATAGAAAGAGAGAGATAGCATGATCTCATTTGCATGTAAAATCTAAAAAAGTGTTAAATGCATAAGTAATAGAGAGTAGAATTTGGGTTGTTAGGGCCTGGGATGTGGCAGAAAACAGAAGATACTGGTCAAAGGGTCAAAGAAACTTTCAATTATAAAATGAATGAGTTCTGGAGGCCTAACCTACAGTGTAATAACTATAGTTAATACTGTATTCTATACTTAAAATATGCTAAGAGAGTATATCTCAAGTGTTTTTACCCCCCAATGCCCAAACATACACATACATAAAAAATAGTAATTATTTAATTCATGGATATGTTAATTAACTTTATTATGTTAATCATTTTGCAATGTATATGTATACGAAAACATTATGTTATACATCATAAATATATTCAATTTTTATTTTTCAATCATACCTCAGTAATACTGGGAAAAAAGCACTCCAGAAGAAAACAATGAGGGAAAAAAAAGAAATTGCTGATATGTTTTTCCATTAAAAAAAATCCAACAATGAATAAATTTGCTAAGCAAAAAATAAAATATTCATTCTGTGGCATACCTGTTGGCTTTTTGTTGGCCTTTGGAGAAATGTCTATTCAGGTACTTTGCTATTTTTAAATCAGTTTTTTTTTTCTTTTTTTTTTATGTTTTACTTTTTTTTTTTTTTGGCTATTCAGTTTTTGAGTACCTTGTATATTTTTTATATTAACTCTTATCAGATATATAGTTTACAAATAGCTTCTTCCCATTCTGAAGGTTGCCTTTTCATTTTATTAACTGTTTTCTGTGCAATAGTTTTTGAGTTTGATGTAAGCCCATTGACTAATTTTGCTTTTGTTCCTTGCGCTACTGGTGTCATACAAAAAAATCAGTATCAAGATCAGTATCAGGGAGCCTTTTCCATATGTCTTCCAGGGCTATTATGATTTCAAGTCTTTAATTCATTTTTAGTTGATTTTTGGGTGTGGTGTAAAATAAGGTTCCAGTTTTATTCTTTTGCATGTGGACATCCAGTTGTCCAAACGCTATTTCTTGAAGTGACAGGATAGTCAGCCTTTCAGCACCTTTGTAAATAATTAGTTGACCATATGCGTGAGTTTATTTCTAAAGGCTCTATTTTGTTTCATTCATCTATGTGCCTGTTTTTATGCCAGTAATACATTGTTTTGATTACCATAGCTTTAAAGTAGAGTTTCAAATCAAGAAATGTGATGCCCCCAGCTTTATTCTATTTGCCTAAAGATTGATTTTCCTATTTGGATTTTTTTTGTGGTTCCAAATTAATTTTAGGATTATTTTATTTTGTTTTGTGAAAAAATGCCATGGGAATTCTGAAAGGGATTGCATTTAATCTGTAATGCAGATTCTGTAATGATTTCTTTGGGTAGTATGTCTATAGATTTTAGTGTACAGATCTTTTATTTCCTTGGTTAAATATATTTCTAAATATTGTGTTGCGTTTTATGCTGTTTGCAATGGGATTGTTTTCCTTATCCCTCAGAGAAGTCACTAGTAGTGTATAGAAAGACAACTGATTTTTGCACACTGATTTCGTATTCTGCAACTTTATTGAATTATTTTATTAGTTCAAACAGATTTTATTATGGAGTCTTTAGAGGAGTCTATACATAAGATCAGGTCATCTGCAAATGGATATAACTTTACCTTTGCCTTGCTCTTTTTGATGTCTGTTACTTCTTTTTCTCACCTAATTTCTTTGGCTAGATTGTCTTGTTGAATAAAAATGGTTACAGTGGGCATCCTTGTCTTGTTTGGGATCTTAGAGGAAAACTTTTCAGAGAAGTTTTCACTGTTAAGTATGATGTCAGCTGTGTGCTTGTCATATATGGCCTTTACTGTGTTGAGGTACATTTACATTCCTTCTGTAGCTAATTTGTTGATAACTTTTATTATGAAAGGATGTTAAATTTGCACATTGAGATGATCATAGAATGTTTATTCTTCAACATTTTAATGTAGTCTACCACATTTACTGATTTGCATATGTTAAACCATGTTTGCATCCTGGGGATAAATCCCACCTGATCTTTGTGGATGATCCTGTTAACGTGCTACTGAATTCACTTTATAGTATTTGTTGAGAATTTTTGCATCCATGTTCATCAATGATATACATCTGTAATTTTCTTTTCTTGTAGTTTCCTTGTCTGGCTTTATTATCAGGTTAATGCTAGCCTTGAAAAATAAGTTTGAAGGTATTCCCTCCTTTTCAATTGTTTGAGAATTAATATCTATTTATTTAAATAGTTGGTAGACTTCATCAGTGAAGCCATCTGGTCCTGGGCTCTACTTTGTTGAGAGATTTTTTTCATTACTGATTCTATCTCCTCAGTTACTATTGGTCTATTCAGATTTTCTACTTCATTATGATTTGATTTAGTCTGGCTAGGTTAAATGGGTCTAGGAATTCATTCATTTCTACTAGGCTATCCAATTTTATGTGTATTGTTCACAGCAGTTGCCTATGATTCCTTGTATTTCTGTGGTATCAGTCATGATGTCTCCTCTTTCACTTCTGATTTTATTTGAGATTTTTCAATTTTTTTCTTAGTTGAGCTAAAAGTTTGCCATTTTGTTTATATTTTTAAACACCAATTTGTTGTTTCACTGACAGTTTATATTGTCTTTTTAGTCTCCATTTATTTCTGTTCTTATATTGATCATTTTCTTCCTTCTGCTAACTTTGAGCTTAGTTTTGTTCTCCTTTTTTTTTTGTTTCTTGCTATGTAAATCTAGGTTTTTCATTTTTTTGAGTTCTTTCTTTTTTCTTCATTTAGGTGTTTTTCACCATGAACCTCGCTTTTATTAATATAACTGCTTTTCCTGCACCCCATAAGTTGTGGTATGTTGTGTTTCCATTTTCATTTGTCTCAAGACTTCTGTTTATTTCCATTTTGATTTCTTCTTTGACACATTAGTCTTTTGAAGCATGTGGTTTAATTTCCACGTATTTGCTTATTTTTCAATTTTCTCTCTGTTACTGATTTCCAGTTTCATACCATTGTATTCAGAAAGATGTTTGATATGATTTCAATATTCTCGGATTTCATAAGACTTGTTTTGTGGCCTAACATACAATCTATCTGGGAAAATATTGTTTTGCTTTTGGATAGAATATTCTATATGTGCCTGTTAGGTTTATTTGGTCTGTGGTGTAGGGTAAGTCAAATGTTTTCTATTGATTTTCTGTCTGGATGATCTATCTATTGTTGAAAGTAGGGTATTGAAATTTTCTATTATTTATTGTATTGCTTTGAGTCTGCTATTGATGCTCCCATTTTCTATCTCACTTGTATTCTGCAGCTCAGAAATTTGTTTGCTGCTTCTTTATGTTTTCTTTTTTCTGTTGAACTTCTCATTTTGTTCCTTTGTTGTGTTCCAGGTTTTGTTAAATTGTTCATCTGTGTTCCCTTGTAGCTCACTGAACTTCTTTAGACCTATTATTTTAAATTATTTGTGATGCAATTTGTGAATCTTCATTTTTTTTTCTTTTTTTTTTTTCTTGTTTTCTTGTTCTTTTTTTTTTTTTGAGATGGAGTCTTGCTCTGTTGCCCAGGCTGGAGTACAATGGCATGATTTTGGCTCACTGCAAACTCTGCCTCCCATATTCAAATGATTCTTCTGCCTCAGCCTCCTGGGTAGCTGGTATTATAGGCATCTGCCACCAGGCCCGGCTAATTTTTGCATTTTTAGTAGAGAGGGGATTTCACCATGTTGGCCAGGCTGGTCTTGAACTCCTGACCCCATGATCTAAAAACACCCACCTTAGCCTCCCAAAGTGCTGGGATTACAGGCGTGAGCCTCTGTTCCTGGCCGAATCTTCATTTCTCTGGTGTCAGTTACTAGAGGTTTACTGTGTTCTTTTGCTGGTGTCATGTTTTCCTGATTCTTCCTGATCATCGCCTTGCATAGGTATCTGCTCATTGGAAGAAGCAGTCACCTCTTCCTGACTTACAGACTGGGGTTGGTAAAGAAAGACCTCCAACTGCAGAAGTTGAGAGGCATGCTAGAAAGTGCTATGGCACCTCACACCATGTGTGGAGGGATGAGGTTGCTTCCAGGTCTGGAGGAACATGGTGCCTTTGTCAGTTCAAGCAACTGATGTTTATGATGTTGGCAACTGTGAGGTCCTTGTTGGTGAGAGCTATGGAGGGTCTATAGGGAATGTGAGGGCTACTGGAGTCAGCGGGAGTCAAACCTTGGACAAGACTTCACTTGTTACATGTATTCCAAATTCCCCTGATCTAATAAGAGTGCCATTATGATTCTCCATATCCTTCATTATTAATGGCCCGCATCCAAGAGACCTCCAAATATTTGAAGATTTCTCTTCCCTCAGTACATATTTATCTCAGTTGTTCACTTGCATTGGTGCTGCAGGACTTTTCCACTTGGGATTCCAGCACTTGAAGAGTCTGGGTCAAAATACATTCTCAGTACTAAAAACTAGGAAAGAAGTGCTGACTTTTTTACAGTGATATCCCTCAGCCTCCTGGTCATCCATTTTTGCTTTCATTAAATGATTAAAAATGAGTAAGTCCCTTTTACTTAATGCGTAATCATTTTTTCCCTGAGGTGCCAATTTCTATAATTAGGGATACCATTTCTTTAATTTGCTATGGGTGAGGCTCCCCATGTGCCCTTTTGACCTCGCCACACATCACTAACTGCATCCAGTTGACTGTCAATACTTAAGTACCATTGTTTCAGAGTCCTACCATCCTGCTGGATGTCAACAAGCCTAGTTCCCTAATGGTCTCTCATACTGTCAAACATGGCTTAAACATTTCCTGATGCCCCCTCACTAACATATTCTTAGTACACTTGGTAAATGGTGTATCTTCTGATATTCCCTTGTAACATAATTTGACACATTTAAAGCCCTTACACAAAATTGCCATTCCAGTAAGCCTAATTTCTGAGTATTTTAACCCATTGCTTCGCAGTGTGCAATGGTAATTCTGACATTTCAGTGTCACTTAGAGTAGGCTATTGATTTGTCCCTGTTTCTACAAGTCATCCTAGTAGCAAGTTTACCTCGTGTCCTGGAGTCTTTTTCAAGTATTTCAGGTCAATGCTCCAAAATCAATAAATTCTCTAATCACCAAAGGACTTCAAAATTCAGTCCCTCACACTCTTGTTTTCTGGTGGTACATGCTAGTTAGGTCTTTCAGATCCTTTGATTTTTTAATTTTTTAAAGTCTCTTTTCTCTCTCTCTGTCTCTCTGTCTCTCTCTGTCTCTCTCTCTCTCTCTCTCTTTTTCATATCTTCAGCAGATGTAACTTAATTTTATAGTAGTAGTGGGAAGTGGGAGCAGATCCTGATTGGAGAAGGAGTGTTACAGTCCTGAAACAGAGGCAACTTTGCAACATCTCAAACAAGAAATGTGTGCCAATGCAAAATGTGGATGAGTGGGACATTTCTGCAGGACCAGTAAGTTCAGAGGAATCTGAATATACAAAATTTCCAAAAAAAACCCCCAAAAAACAAAACAAAACAAAATCAAAGCAGATATTCCTATCACATGGGTTAAGGTCACATTATTTCCCATTCAAAAACCAGACTTTTCTTTTTTTTTTTTTTTTTTTTTTGAGACAGAGTCTTGCTCTGTCGCCAGGCTGGAGTGCAGTGGCGCAATCTCGGCTCACTGCAAGCTCCGCCTCCCGGGTTCACGCCATTCTCCGGCCTCAGCCTCCCGAGTAGCTGGGACTACAGGCGCCCGCCACTGCGCCCGGCTAATTTTTTCTATTTTTAGTAGAGACGGGGTTTCACCATGGTCTCCATCTCCTGACCTTGTGATCCGCCCGCCTCAGCCTTCCAAAGTGACGGGATTACAGGCGTGAGCCACCGCGCCCGGCCAAAAAACCAGACTTTTCTATAGCATGCCAGGCTTCTCTGGGGCTCAACTATTCTGACAATGAAATCCTCTGCTTGGTCCTCAGCTTTGTTTGCATTCCCACTGCTGCACATGGGAGCCTCGTTGCAAACTGTCTATAAGATTGGCCTTTAAGGATCGGTGCAATGGCTCATGCCTGTAATCTCAGCACTTTTGAAGGCCCAGGTGGGAGAATCACTTGAGCCCAGGAATTAGAAACCAGCCTGGGTAACATAGTGAGACCCTGTCTCTACAAAATGTTAAAAAATTAGCCAGGCGTGGTGGTGCATGTCTCTAGTTCCAGTTACTTGGGGTTGGGGGACTGAGGTGGGAGGATCAATTGAGCCCAAGAGGTCAAGGCTGCAGTGAGCCATGATCCTGCCACTGCACTCTAGCATGGGGGACAAAGTGAGACACTGCCTCAAAATAAGAAAAAAAAAGACTGGCTTTTGTAATTTAAAAACAAGATTTTAACTCTCCCATTCTCTAAATCTACAAATAAAAATAATAAATTAACAATAACTGGCACTTTTTACGAACTTACTCTATGCTAAGCATTTCTCTAAGCACTTTTTTTTTTTTTTTTTTTTTTTTTTTTTTTTGAGATGGAGTCTTGCTCTGTCGCTCATGGTGGAGTGCAGTGGCGCGATCTCGGCTCATTGCAACCTCTGCCTCCTGGGTTCAAGCGATTCTCCTGCTTCAGCCTCCCGACTAGCTGAGTCTACAAGCATGGGCCACCATACCCAGCTAATTTTTGTATTCTTGCTAGAGACATGATTTCGCTTTGTTGGCGAGGCTGGTCTCCAACTCCCGAGCTCAGGTGATCTGCCCACTTCTGCCTCCCAAAGTGCTGGGAGTACAGGCATGAGCCACCATGCCCTGCCTCTGAGTACTTTTAATGTAGAAAAAGTTATTCTGACAAAAAAGAGATTACTTTATTGTGTACATCCTGGTCATGTTCCAGAGAATAACTCTGATTGATCAGCTGATGTTATGCCCAGACCGTTTGTTCCCCAAAGAAGACCACCAGAGTCCGTAGTCAAAGCCAAGCGGCAAGGATCTTTACTAGTTGGAACTTGGTCCCTCCATTCCACAGCATACAGGAGGGCCTCGAACAATGCGAGTGCTTGCTTTTTATAGCCCGATGTAAACAGGATATGTAAAGTTACAGGGAACAAGGTAATTCTCTCGGTTACAGCATTACAATTGGTTAACATTATACATTTAGCATTCCTTATCGGAGATCTCCCGGGTGATGTTTTTCTGAAGTTTGAAAGAAATATGGAGGAATGTGTTTGTGCTGGACTCAGGAAGTTGGGAGATATATGGGGGATGTGCCTCATTCCTTTCACTTACACCTACTGTTCATCTCTGGACTAAGCAACTATGTCCAGAGTTTCCTCAGGATATAACTGCTCCTTGTTGCTGCCACATGATTGGACTTTGAGTGTGAGATGGAGGGGACAAAGAGTCTTTAAAGGAAAAGACTGATAATGGATAAATGTAATTTTAGACTTCCAATTATTTGTTAATAAAAGAAGAACAAAGGACAAATGAGATGGCTAATAATTATGTTTACACATTTTAACTACTCAAAATATTAGATTGCAGTTTCTGCCATTAAAGTAATGACCAAAATGCAGTTACTTTTGCACCAATCTAATAAATACATTCTAATTTGAATTCATTAAGATTCTAATTATTCAGAAGCAATAGGGTTAAATAATATTACATATATTAAAGAGGAATCATAAATTCTGAGAACATTTATATTTTTAACACATAACTACCATTTTAATGCAGTTATCAATAATAAACAAACGACATATATTCCTTAGAATGTATTTTCTAAAATATCCTAATTGATAACTTTGTTTTCAGTGACCAAGCATAAGAATTATATATTTTCATTAGTGAGTCTATAAACACACACACAGAGGCCTGTACAAAGACTTTTTCACAATTTTAAATTTATTCAACAATTCAGAATTCAGATTTAAGAATGTTTGAGAGGTTTTCATGGAGTCTTCAACATACATTTATTTATAAACCAAACAGAACATTTGAAGTACTAAAGGATTCTGTCAATTTGGAAAGAGTTTGAATCTTTCTATGTCATTATTGATTAGAACAATTTTAGCAGCTGCTAAAATTTTACCTTCTTCCTTTATCATCCTCATTTATGTATCCATAATATGGCTCCAATATTTATACATAAACTTGATGAGCTAATGCAAGTGATCATTGGATATGGCTTTCAAATTAAAAAGTAATTATCTTATTTCTTACTTTTCTATCTATAGTAGTTCCATCGTGACATTTTGATACCAAAATCATTTCAAGAAAAACACAAATGAAAATTTGTGGATATTATATGTAGTCAATATAATTTAGGTTTACTGTTGAGTTATTTCTTTGATCTGTTAATTGGAAGCAGTAGACACACTGAGTTTAATGTATAACTCTGAACACTATTGGTCAATTCACTAACCTGGATATGTGATAGAATAGCACATTCCTCTCTCCTTTTATTTTTATATCTGTATCTCTATATATACAGCTATACACCAAGACATACATGAACACATACAGAGAATATGTGGCACAATGACACTTTTAAACTGTAATATACATATTATAACTTCCTCAATCTATGTCAACTACTGCCTTGAAAATGATTGAAGTTTAATTCATTTATTGTAGATCATCTTAGAATGCAAACAAGTGAAGCGTAAAGGCCATCAATGTGAGTCACTTTCTGTAACTGTTATTAATAATAAGTAAATGACTTATACTCTCAGTTCCATGAGAGATAACTCAATGAAGTCATGTAGGCAGTAAGGCAACCATTGTACTAACCCTTCAAGTATTTTGGACAATAATATGAGTGGAGGACATACATAAACCAACAAAATTCAGTTTTGCTTCTGATTTGTAAATGAAGTTCAAAAATACAATTTTGAAATTTAGGAGAGATGGTAAATATGCTAAAATATGTGGACATTTGACCACATCACCTAGTGCCTTATTTTCTAAGCGTCCAGCATTGAACCGAAAGTGCTGAAGTGAGTTAGATAGAAATATCTGATGTCAGTCAAAGGGAATAGCCTGATTGCTCAGCCATCCTTTACAATCTCCCATTGAACCAGGGAGAGGTGAAATGATGTATATAGCAAAGTTATGAAGATTGATGGCACCCGCTGCTTCCAAATGTACCCTATCTGCATGCAAACCACGTGACACATGAACTGATAGAAAACAAAGAGTGTTTGCCCAGGAATAGTGCTTCAGCAAGCTTAATTTCCATAGCCATTTGCACAGCAAAAGCAAGATCTAATAGGTCCCAGAGAAATCAGCAAAGCCATGATAAGAATTCAAAGCCACAAACTAAATAAAAAGAGATTATTAGCTACATCGCAGTAGGCAAACAGTAAAGACTTAAGTGATCAATACTTGACAAGAGACATGCCACAGACTTCATGTATAGGTCAGGCTCACACACCGTTTTTTAAATAAATCGACTGACTTTTGGACAAGACACATAAAATGTCACTTTTTATCTCTCAGTTGATATTTTCCTCCAAGAGGGAAAAAACCTATCTATTCACCTCCCTAAGAGATTTGATCGAAAAGATAGTCACTCCTGATATAAGGTTTAAAGGGGAAAACTGCAATCAAGTGGAAATTTTTGTCAGTACCTTAATCTCTGATTTGTAGAAGGTTTTGCTTTGGGATATTTGGTATGTCTGAGGATTGCCACCAAAGAGCCCTTCTGTTCTTTAATGGCTGCACTAAATCTTAACAAACGTGAGCATGAAAACTATTGTGCTGCACTTGTGAGACATATATCAAAGTTATATTTTTTAAAGCTTGGGAAGGCAGTTGAATCATGCATGCTCTTTATGGTGCTCTGATCAGGCTGATAAAGGCAGTTCAGCTTCAATAAATGCTTTTTAAGTGAATGTTTTGGAAAGTGAATAGGAAATTCAAAGCTCAAACTGTTGCCAAACTGCTCCCACAGCACTTTGATCACTTTGTTTCTGACATTTCGTTGAAAATGTCTTGTTTTTATTAAAATGTTGGCATCTAGAGACCGAGAAAGTTAACTGTAGTCACCAAAAATATAATATACAGTAAATCATGGGATGACATGACTTATTAAGTACTTTGTACACATTCCTTAAAAAGAAAAATATTTCCCTGTGGGGTCACACACAGCATTGCACTTGTCTGAGAAAAAGTTCATATTGTTAAAAGAAAGACAAGTACAGAAGATAAATCAAATACTAGCACTTTGCCTCAGGCAAAAGGATAAGAAGTTATATAGCTCTACTATCAAAAAAATTGGTAATTGTATTATATAAATATTTGAAAAAATATAGAGACAAATGTTGAAATAAGCCTGATGCATTTGTATGTTATCTTTAAATTATGATCACAGAATGTATCTTTAACTTCAAGGACAGAGAGGATAAGATATTATGACCTTCTCATATTTTACATGCTGGGAGAATGTTTTAATAATTAGGGAATGCACATTTCTCTGATCACAAATGTCACAGTTCTAACTGTGTGGCTTCTGCAACTGAAGTGTTGGAGTTAATCTGAAGAGTGGGGTGTATGTGCAAACCAAAAATAGTAACTAGAAAATTACTCAAATATAGACACAAACATGGGTATGAAATCTATAGGATGTTCTTAATATATTTGGATGCATGTAAAAGGCAAATAATAACATTCTATGCTGCTGTTGCTAGCAAAACAAAAATGATAATGATGACTTGAAGAATAAGCAGTACATTACTTTCTTCCTTGTTCTAGTTAAAAATCTAATCTCTCCAACATTTGCTTCAATATTACCAGCTGTAATTTTTAATACCTCTTTCAAAATTTTCATTTCATTATCTGTTAACTAGTGATATCTCTTTGAGCCACTACATGAATTTGTGATAATTTTCATAGTTTTCATGTGCTCTGCAGTATCAGGGAACATGAAGTAAAATGATAGTTCTGAAAAACTGAGAAAAAAAGTCAGTGAATAGAAATTAAACTCCAAATCAAGCTACCAAGAAGTACCAATAATAGGAGATACACATATATACATATGTAAGTATATACATACACATGCATATGTTTATATGTACAAATGTAGGTATATATACACACACATGTTTTATATATACATATATACACACACACTCATGCATCACTTAACAATGGGAATACATTTTGAGAAATGTGTCATTAGACAATTTCATCACTGTGCAAACATCATAGAACGTACTTTCAAAACCTAGAGGAAATAGCCTACTACACCTTGGTTATATGGTATAGCTTATTGCTTCTAGGCTACAAACCTGTATAGTATGTTACTGTTCTGAATACCAAGGCAATTGTAAGTCAATGTATGTATTTGTGTATCTAAATATATCTAAACACAGAAAAAGTACAGTCAAAAATGGCATTATTAACTTATGCAATCACTGTTCTTGGCTTACTGCAATGTCATTATGTGGTACATGAATGCATATAGAGCTCTCCACCCAGAGAATTAGAGCATTATTACTAAACACAGACCTGGATGTTTAAGTCAATATATTGATATGTGCCACTATTTCAAAAAACTTAGATTTTTTTTATTAAATAATTATTGAACCAGAGATTTGATTGAAGATTCATAAAGATAGCTAGCTCTCTCTTTAATAACAGTGAGTAATTTGGGGCATGGTCTGCCTGGACATAAACTCATGCTGTTGGCAGGGCATGGCAGGAGCCAGACCAGCCACATCAACTGTGTAGGAGCTGGGTGAGGCCTACTGCTACTGGCTTTCCCCCACTTCCCTGGTGACAGAGGCAGCCATAATTCCCTCTGAACCTCATTGGCTCAAGAACTACCCCTCCATCCCCAACAGTGGCCCTGGCAAGCCCTACCCAAGGATAGTCTGAGCTCAGATCCCCCAATCCTGTCCCCACCTGATACTATTTCTCTACTGCCCAGTACGTGAACACAAAAGACACAAACTCTTGGGAATTTTCCGACCTTGCCCATTGTCTGAGAAACCCGAATGCTTATCCTGGCCAACTTTGAGCAACTTTATATCCCCCTTCCACTATCACAGATGGTGATTTCTCGAAAGCGTCACTCCTGACTGGAGGCCAACCGACTCAGGACATTACAGCAACTCGTAACAAACAACTCTGCTCTAAGGAAGGAGAAAAATAAGGGTGAGTGAGTAATTTGGAACAAACCTCACTCAGGATTGCTGCTGAATAGCAACAGCAATAGTATTCTCCTTGAATAAGTGAAAGCACTGGCAAGTTAAGAAGACAACAAATAACTACCAGACAAGGAGCCAGGAAAGGCTCAAAACCAGGGAGTGAGCCTAGCAATAGAGACTCCTGAAGCTATTTAATTCTCGAGGTGGCAGCGAGAAGTTAGGAGGTAGAGTGGAGCATTGATAGCCTTCTATGAAGGTGGGAAGAAGGATTTGATTCCATGTCTTGCCAAGGAAGGATAGCCTAGTGAACCCTATCACAGTGGGTGGAGATACTGAAGTTCTCAATTATATGAGAAAGGTTAATTCAGAATAATACAGAGACTGCAGTACATCTTCAAATCATTCTAATCTTTGACATTGCTTTAGGATGGTGCTGGAGTGACTGTAACCTCTATCTCCTTGGAAGAAAGAAAAAAAAATTCCTGGAGAATGATATTATTATAATCTTCAAAATATTTCTAAAACAATTTTCTAAATATAACATCCAAACACAAACAGACATAGCTAGGTACAAAGAAATGCCGGTAGACAACATGTAGAAAAATCAGTGTAACAAAAAGAATCTACAGAAATTATTTGTAGAAATAAATATAATTTCTGTATGCTAGACAATCAAATAACAGATAATTTTGTCAGAAATCTAGAAACTCTTAAGCAAAACTTAAAAATAAACTGACCAAAATGAAGAACAGAAAGGATGGATTTAACATAACATTAGAAAAAGTGAAGGGATTTTTAGTTAAATAGAACACTGCTCATAAGTAAATATTTAGACTCAATTACAAAAGGACAGAAAGTTTAAAAATTAAAAAAGGGCCGGGCGCAGTGGCTCACACCTTCAATCTCAGCACGTCAGGAGGCTGCGGGTGGATCAACTGAGGTCACGTGTTGGAGACCAGACTGACCAACATGGTAAAACCCATCTCTACTAAAAATACAAAAATTAGCTGGACCTGGTGGTGGGCACCTGTAATCCCAGCTACTCAGGAGGTTGAGGCAGGAGAATCGCTTGAATCTGGCAGGTGGAGGTTGCAGTGAGCCAAAATAACGCCATTTCACTGCATCCTGGACAACAAGAGTGCAGCTCCTTCTCTAAGTAAATAAATAAATAAATAACACGGTAGGATATATAGAACACTGTGATATGGTTTAACATATGTGTAATTAAAGATCCATAAAAGAGAGAGAATGGACCAGAAACTGAATTTGAATAGATTGTGGCTGAGAATACATAACATTGATTCAAGGTAACACACAAATGCTAGATTTGCCTACCTCAAGCAGAAAAAATAAGAAAGTAATCCACATGTAGAAACATCACAGTACACCTTCTGATAAATGAAAACAAAAAGCAAATCTTAAAAGCAACTGCAGAAAAAATTCCAGGTTACCTTTCAAAGTGCAAAATGCAGGATGAAAATTGATTACTCAACACACACACACTCACACACACACACGAATAGAAGCCAGACTACACTATTGCTAGCCTAGAATTCTGTCATTCAAAAATTAAGCTGAAATGAAGACATTTGTAGACACAGAACCCATTGGTTGGCACAGTCCAATAGTTTAAATACTATTCATATGTTAATTACCAAATACCTATCTCAAACTCCATGCTCTATTCAACTCTTTCACATGTCTATTTGAATGTTTCGTAAATATCTCAAGCCCTATACAGTATCGTCTATAAAAAGTGAACTCCTGATCTTATTGCCAAAATCTGCTCCACTTACAGCCTTCACAGATGATAACAGTTGCATGTACCTGAAAACACTCTTTCTTATATTCACTAGGCAACCACCATCTATCACTTTTGTTTAATAACCAAACATATCCAATAAACTACTAAGCCATAGCAGCAAGAATTTTCCTTTCGCAATCTCATTCCGATCATGTTACTCTTTTCCTAAAAACCCTCAATGACTTCCCATTTCACTCATCAGAGATATATTTTTCTTTCCAATGAACTATAAAATGCTGCATGATATGTCTTCCTTCTTTTCATTTCCTTCCTCTTTGACATTATTGTCTAATACTCCTCTACCAAAGCAACAATTGAGCTGGAAAGAGAGATTTACAATTAAGTAATTCAGAACAGTGGTACCTGCTTAAACACTTACAACAACAAGCAGACTGTTGGACGAAGGGAGAGGTTGCTACTCATAGACAAAAATGTGGCATGCATAAATAAGCTACCATCTCCCATTCCTCACCACATAATAAAAGCTGGGGAAGAAGGAGTGGGGCTGCACTTCAGGAGCAGCTGGCCTGTGTCAGAGCAGGCAATTGGATCCATGTTCTCTGAAACTTTGGGATCGTGCACTTTAGTGAATATAGCAGTGCCCTGACCCGAACTGGCATAGATTTTTCCCTTGGTTTTAGTCCTCTGGGACAGGACAGCTTTCCCAGATACATTGATCAAGAAGATTTAAAGGACTAGTGTACGTTTGTTGTTTTGTAGCTGTTTTTTTTTTTTTCCTTTGGGAAACAAATTTTAAAAAATCTTAGTCAACTGTTGGGCTCAGTGGCTCACACCTGTAATCCCAGCACTTTGGGAGACCAAGGAAGGTAGATCACGAGGTCAGGAGTTTGAGACCAGCCTGGCCTACATAGTGAAATCCCGTCTCTACTAAAAATACAAAAATTAGCTGGGCATGGTGGTGCACGCCTGTAGTTCCAGCTACTCAGGAGGCTGAGGCAGGAGAATTGTTTGAACCTGGGAGGCGGAGGTTGTGGTAAGCCGAGATCGCGCCACTGCACTCCAGCCTGGGCAACAGAGTGAGACTCCATCTCAAAAAAAAAAAAAAAATCTTTGTCACTATTAGACTGCAGAGACAACAGAACAGAAACTTCAGTGACTGCACAAAACAAGGAATGCACATCTTGCAAAAATAATTTGGAAAAGTAAAAAACAGCTTCACATGTCACCAAACAAAAATCAGAAATCCTAGAGGAGTTAGAGAATCAAATTTCTAGAGTTACTGCATAGAAATACTGAGAATGTCTCAGGCTCTTTTTTGGTTCCACAAGAATTTTAGAATTTTTTTCTAATTCTATGAAAAATGATGTTGGTAATTTGATAAGAATTGCATTGAATCTGTAGATTGCTCTGGGTAGAATGGTCATTTTTGTGATATTAATCTTTCCAATCCATGAGGATGGAATGTTTTTCTATTTGTTTTTGTCATCTATGATTTCTTTCATCAATGACTTGTAGTTCTCTTTGCAGAGATTTTTTCACATCCTTGGTAAAATATATTCTTAGATATTTTATTTATTTATTTATTTTGTTGACTATCATAAATGGGATTGAGTTCTTGATTTGATTATCACCTGAACATTATTGGTGTATGCAAATACTACTGATTTTTATACTTTGATTTTGCGTCTTGAAACTTTATTGAAGTTTTTAATCAGGTCTAGAGTCTTTGGGGAGAAATCTTCGGTGTTTTCTAAGTAATGAATAATGCAATCCGCCAGGAGATAATTTGACTTCTTTTTTTCATATTTGGATGTCTCATTTCTTTCTCTTGCATGATAGCTCCGGCTGGGACTTCCAGAAGTATGCTGAATAGGAATGGTGTGAAAGGACACTTTTGTCTTGTTCCGGATGTTAGGGGGAATGTTTTCAACAAACATGAACAATGAGGAAAGAATAGCCTATTCAGCAGTTGGTGCAGGGAAAACTCGTTAGCCATTTATAAAAGAATGAAACTGGACTCCTACCTCTCACAATATATAAAAATTAACTCAAGATAGATTAAAGACTTAAATGTAAGACCTCAAACTGTAAAAACCCTAGAAGAAAATATAAGACAAACTTTTCTGGACCTTGGCCTAGGCGAAGAATTTATGACTAAGCCTTCAAAAGCAATTGGAACAAAACTGAAAACTGACAAATGGAACCTAATTAAACTAAAGGACTTTTGCACAGGAAAAGAAACTATCAACAGAGAAAACAGACAGTCTACATAATGGGAGAAAATATTTGCAAACTATGCATCCAACAAAGGAGTAATAAAATAAATTCATATGGAGCTTAAATAAATCAATAAGAAAAAAACATTAAAAGTGGGCAAAGGACATAAACAGACACCTAAAAGTAAGCACATATGTGGCCAGCAAACATGAAAAAATCTTCAACATCACTAATCATCAGAGAAATGCAAATCAAAACCACAATGAGATATCATCTCATATCAGCCAGAGTGAGTATTATGAAAAAATAATTTAAAAAATATGTTGGGAAAGATGAGAAGAAGAGAAAATACTTATGCACTTTTGATGGGAATGTAAATTAGTTCAACCCCTATTAAAAACAGAATGGAGATTTCTCAAAGAACTGAACATTTCACTCAGCAATCTCACTATTGGGTATCAACTCAAAGGAAAAGAAAGTATTTATTTGGCCGGGCACGGTGGCTCATGCCTGTAATCCCAGCACTTTGGGAGGCCTAGATGGGTGGATTGGATCCTGAGGTCAGAAGATCGAGACCATCCTGGCTAACACGGTGAAACCCCGTCTCTACTAAAATACAAAAAATTAGCCAGGCGTGGTGGCGGGCGCCTGCAGTCCCAGCTACTCGGGAGGCTGAGGCAGAACAGCGTGAACCCGGGAGGCGGAGCTTGCAGTGAGCCGAGATCACGCCACTGCACTCCAGCCTGGGCGACAGAGCAAGACTCCGTCTCAAAAAAAAAAAAAAAAAAAAAGACACCTGCACTTGTTTATCACAGCACTGTTCACAATAGCAAACTCATGGAATCAACATAAATGTCCATCAATGGTGGATTGAATTTAAAAAATGTGGTACATATATGTCATGGAATACTACTCATTTCCTTTGCAGAAACATGGATACAGTCGTTATCCTAAGTGAATTTACTTAGAAAAGCAAATACTCTGTTCTCATTTATAAGTGGGAGCTAAACAATGAGTACACAGGGAATAAAGATGGAAACAATAGACTCTGAGAACTCTGAAAGGGTAAGGAGAGTGGGTGACATGGCCTGAGAACCCACCTGTTGGGTACTATGTTCACTCTTTGGTGAAAGGTTTACTAGAAGCCCAAATGCTGGCATCACTAAACATACCCATGTAACAAGCCTACACATGTACCCTCTGAATCTAAGACAAAATTAAAATTAAAATATCAACTGTTTCAAATACACTCAATGGGCTGAAAGAAACCGTAGTAAAGAACTAAAATAAATAAGGACCAGGCATCGTGGCTCAAGCCTGTAATCCCAGCACTTTGGGAGGCCGAGGCGGGTACATCACTTGAGGTCAGGAGTTTGAGACAAGCCTGGCCAACATGGTGAAACCCCATTTCTACTAAAAATACAAAATAATTAGCTAGGAGTGGTAGCGCGTGTCTGTAATCACAGTACTTGTGAGGCCTAGGCAGGAGAATTGCTTGAACCTGGGAGGCAGAGGTTGCAGTGAGCCAAGTTTGCACCACTGCACTCCAGCCTGGGTGAGTGAGGGAGACTCCATAGAAGAAGAAAATGAATTAAAAGAGGCATAAAATAGCTGAAAAATAAAAGCCCCAAACTACTCAAATCTGATGAGAAACATTAATACACATGCCCAATAATCTCAAAGCCCTCCAAGCAGGATAAACCCAAAAATGCAAACCAAAAAATATATTCTGACTGTCAAAACCCAAAGACAGAAAATTTTGAAAGCAGCAAGAGAGAAGTAATTCATCGTGTACAAGGAATACTCAATAAGATTAATAACTGATTTCTCATCAGACTATGGGTTGAGATAATATATTTAACCAGAAGGCAGTGGGATGGCATATTTAAATTCCTGGAAGAATAAAAAACAAAAACAAAACATCTCAACCAAGTTTTTAGTATCTGAAAAAACTATTCTCCAAATACGAAGGTGAAATTATGATATTTCTGGACAAACACCAGCAGAGGGAAATTACTAGTCAATGTGTATTACAAGGAATGCCAAATGGATGTCTTGAGGTAACAGGACACTAGACAGTAACTTGAAGTCATGAGAAAAACTAAAGAACACTGGTAGAGATAACTGCATAGGTTAAATATAATTATCAGTATTATTGTATTTTTGGTTTGTAGATCCTTTTTTTCTTATATTATTTAAAAGGGAAATGCATAAAACAATAATGTATTTATCTTAAAAGGCAGACATTGTATAGAGATGTGATCCATGACAATAAAAATATGAAGGCAAAGTGTCAAGAGATGTATAGGAGCACAGTGCTTGTGTATTAATAAAACTATGATAGTAGTATTCAAACTATGTTTTTATAAGGTCAAGTTATCAATTGTAATGCACAAGTTAATTACTAAGAAAATAACTAAAACAATACAGAAAAGGAAAGAAGTTAGATGAGATAATAACTACACAAAATTAATGAAATACAAAAAGAACCAGTAAAGGAGGAAATGAGAAGCACAAAAATATCAGATAGAGAAGCAAATAGTTAAATGCCAGAAGTAAATTTTTCTTTATCAGTAATTACTTTAAATGTAAATGGATTAAACCCTCCTTTAAAAGGAAGATACTAGTAGACAGGACTTTAAAAAAGATCTATCTATAGTACAAGAGACTCACTTTAGACACTAAGACACAAAGAATTTGAAAGTAAAAAAGAAAACAAAATGTACTTTATATAATATTGCCACCAAAATACACTTCAAGTCCAAATAAGGTAACAGTGAGCAAATAAGAATCTTACATATTGATAATAAAGTTTCATTCACCAAAAACATATAACATTTAGAAACATATTAATAACAGACCCCCAAATGTAAGAGACAAAAATTAACCAAATTAAAAAGAGTTAAACAATAACAATTGGAGACTTCAAAACCAAATTTTTAATAATGAATAGAATAAGCATACAAAAAGTCAATAATAGAGAACATGAAGAATAGTGTAAAAATATTAGACTAACTAATTATTGGTTGGAAAACTACTCAACAGCAGAATACGTATTTTTCTCAAGTGCACCTAGAATGTAAGACAGATCATATATTGGTCCACAAAAAGTCTAATATTTTAAAAGATAATAAACATATAAAATATCTATTTTGACTATAATGGAATAAAATGGGAAATCATCATCATAAAGAAAAACTGAAAAAAATCACTAACATTTGAAAGCTAAACTATACACACTGGAACAATGAATAAGTTTAAACTTTTTTTAAAAAAGAAATATTAGAAATACCTTGAAAAAATACAAATATAAGCACACTTTACAAAAAATTATGAGATTCAGATAAATCAGGGCTAAGAGGAAAAAGTGCAGCTTTAAACACCTACTAAAACCAGAAATATCTAAAATGAACAACAGTACAGTACACCTTAAAGAATTAGGAAAAAAGGAAACTAAGTCCAAATCTAGCAAAAGAAAATAAATAAAAATTAGAGCAAAGAAAAATATAATACAGAATAGAAAAACAATAGAATTAACAAAACAAAATTTGGTTATTTGGAAAAAATTATGTTATCAAACTTTTATCTACATTTATTAAGATAAAAAAGAAGATACATATTACCAAATTAGAATGGAAAATGAGATAATACTAATAATTTTACAGAAATAAAAAGAAATGTAACAAAATACTGTTAACAATTATATGTCAAAATTTAAAAACCTAGATGAAATGAACAAATTTCTGTAAACACAGAGAGAATCAGAACTGACTCCGGAAGAAACAGAAAATCTGTACATACTTATAGCAAATAAAGAGATTGAATCAGTAACTGAATTCTTTCCATTAAAGACGAGCCCAGGACCACATGACTTCACTGGTAAATTTTTTCAAATACTTCATGAAGAATTGAAGTGAACTCCTCTCAAACTCTTCCAAATAATTGAAAAGGAGGAAACAATGACTAACTCATTTAATGAAGCCAGCATTACCTTGATATAAAAACAAGACAAAGGTACTACAAGAAAAGAAACCTATAGGAAATGGTCATTTGTGACTAAAGATGTAAAATTAACTCAGGAAAATAATAGCAAATTGGTATTAGTGTCATTATACACCATGAAATAGTCAGTTTTATCCTAGGAATATAATGGTAGTTAATACAGTTTGGATTTGGCCCCACCTGAATCTCATATCAAATTTTAATCCTCAGTGTTGGAGGTGGGACCTGGTGAGAGGTGATTGGATCATGGGGGCAAATTTCCTACTTTGGTGCTTTTCCCTTGATGGTGTTCTTATGAGATCTGGTTGTTTAAGGTTTGTGGCACCTCCTCCCTCTCTCTGTCTTCCTCCCATTCTGGTCACGTGAAGCACTCACTCCTTTACCTTCTGCCATGTCTGTAACTTTCCTAAAGCATTCCCAGAAGCCTAACAGATGTCAGCATCATGCTTCCTGTACAGCCTGTGGAACCATGAGCCAATTAAGCCCCTTTTCTTTACAAATTACCCAGTCTCAGGTATTTCTTTACAGCAAGTGAGAGACTGAGCTAATACAGTAGTTTAACATACAAGAACCAATCAATGTAGTACAACACATTGATTGAATGGAGGGGGAAAGGAGCACATAATTATCTCAACTGAGGCAGATAAAAACATTCAAAAATATCTAAAACTTTTTCATAACTTTTTTAAAAACTCAATTATGATTAGAAAGGAATTTTTGCACTATGATTAATGTTTTATATTAAAAATTCACTGTTAACATCATATAAATGGTGAAAGACTAACAGTGTTTAATCTAAGATTAAGAACAAAACAAAAATGCCCACTATTATCACTTATATTTAACATAGTGCTGCAAATTTTAGTCTATGCAATTAGATTAGAAAAATACATAAAGTATTCATTTTAGAAAAATAGAAATAACATTTTCTCTGTATGCAGATACATGATTTTATTTTTAGATACTCTTGAAGAACACACATACACATGAAAAGAGAGCAAAACAAAAAATTGTTAGAGTTAAAAAACTAATTTAGTAAAGTTATAGAACATACAAATGAGTTGCATTTGCATACTCTTGCAATTAATAGTAAAAAAGAAAAATGTTTAAAACATGCATTTGCAATAGCTTTGAAAATAATAAAACACTTAGAAATAAATTTAACCAAGGAGGCAAGACTTAATAAATATTGCTGATAAACATTAAAGAAGACACAAATAAATGAAAAAAAATAAATAAATAAAACAAAAAACATGTTCTTGGTTAAAAGGATTAAAATTATTTAAATGTCAGTACTTCCCAAAGAGATCTATCTATAAATCCAATTCAATGCCTATGAAATCTCAGTGAATATTTTTTTTTCTGACATAGAAAAATTCAACCCCAAATTCCTATGGAATTCCAAAAGATCCCAAATACCTGAAACAATCTTGAAAAAGAGAAAAGTTAGAGGACTCATACTTCCTTATTTCAAAACTTAATGCAGTCCTATAGTAACCATAACTGTCTGGTACTGGCACATAGACCAATGGTGTAGAATAGAAAGGCTGGAAACACTCACATGGGTAGTCACTTGATATTTCACAAGAGTGCCAAGGTCATTAACTGGTGAATGGACAGTCTTTTTAACTAATGAGTGATGGGGAAATTGCATACCCACAGGCAAAAGAATGAAATTGAACTCTTACCTTACACTCTCTATATAAATTAATTCAAAATAGATGAGTAACTAAAAATAAGATCTGAAGTTATAAAAATCAAATGAAAACTTAGGGAAAAATACTCATGATGTTAGATTTGGCAATGTTTTCTTGGATATAAGACCCAAAGCACAGGCAACAAAACAAAAAGAATAGATTAAACTTTGTTAAAATTAAAAAAGTTACGAAGAAGGTGAAAATAAAATCTATAGAAGGAAAGAAAATATTTGCAAATCACCTATCTGATATGGAATTAATATGCGGAATATATAAAACCTCTTTCAACACAATACCTTCAGTAACAACAAAAACAACCCTTTTCAAAAATGCACTAAGCACTTATATAAATATTTCTCCAAATAAGATATATAAATGGCCAATAAGCACATGAAAAGATGTTAAACATCATTGGTCATTAGAGATATACAAATTAAAACCACAATGAGATAGCACTTCACTTCCATTCAGATGGTTGTTATAAAACAAAACAACCAACCAAACCAAACAAAACCCTGAAAATCCTATCTATTGGAGAGGCACTGTGGAAAACAGTTTGTGGTTCTTCAAGCAGTTAAGGAATACCACATTAGCAGCAATTCTACTTCAAGGTATATACCTAAAAGGATTGAATCAGGGACATAAACAGATATTTATACACCGATGTTCACAATAACATCATTCATAAAAACCAAAAGGTGGAAACAACACAACTGTCGATCAACAGATAAGTAAATAACGAAATAATATTCAGCCTTAAAAAATATGAAGTTCTGATATATGCCTCAACATAGACGAACCTTGAAAATATTCTAAGTGAAATGAGTCAGTCATAAAAAGACAAAGGTAAAATTTTACTTTTATGAAGTATCTAGTCTGGGCAAATTCATAAAGACAGAAAGTGGAAGGGGTAATTGGGAATTATTTTGTAGTAGTTACAGAGATTCTGTCTTGATTGATTAAAAACTAGGAAATAGAGCTTGATGGTGGCTATACAAGATTGATAATGTACCATATGTCACCAAATTGTACATTTTAAAATGGTGCAAATGATAAGTCTTGTTTTATGTATATTTTACCTAATGGAAAAAAAAAAAGAACTTTGCTCTAGCTCTTCCTTCTGTTTCAAATGTGTTTTTCTTGCAATCTATTTGACTAACTCTCTTACTTTTTTCAAGTCTATGTTGAAACTGTGTTTCTTACTGAAGTCTATTCTGACCATCCTATTTGTATAATTTCAAACTTGACCCTGACCATAACGCCTACTTTTACTTCCGGACTCCCCTTTCTTTTTATTCTTTTTTAAAGAACTTACCATTTTTTAATACATTATTTATCTCATTTATGTGTATTGTTTGTTTGTATAAAGTAAGTTTCCCCAAATCTGTAATCTTTGTTTTACTCAAATACAAACAGCAATGCCCAGCACACAGCTTATGCTCTATCAATATTTGTTGAATGAATGAGTACATGATTAAAATCCTATACTAAACAGCACTTTTCAGTGGAAGAATGCTGGATTTTATTTGAAAATCGCACATGGCAATATGTTGGGAATTTTTGTGATTAGGCTTAGTGAAAGAAGGCATTTTTCATACTTAGTTCTTGTTAGTCTTTCCTTTTGTTACCATAAATGGCTAAATAATATAATACCATTTGAGGAATATATACTGGTTTCATTCAATAGAATGCCCTTGGAAATACGCAATATATGAACATGTTTAACTGAAGATTTTATATTCTTCACTGTTTTACTTGTCCTATATTTTCTGACTGTCCTGCCACATAGGCTGAGAGACATAGGCATTGATCTAGCTATCTCTGGAATAATCATATATTTTTTTCATGCACATTAACTTTTTGGAAATGCCTTTTGATATATCATACAAGAACAAAATTGTATCAAGGCTAACCTTAAGAAAAGAGACTTACTTGTTTACCAGATCAAAATTAGCCTCTGTGGGTGTGGAATTGAAATCAAATTTCTGTTAAATAGGGCCCCAAGAAATCAATTGTAACCAGCAGTTAATGACCAGCTTGCTAACAGCTTGAGGCAAAGCCAAGGGCAGTTAGCACTCCAACAAATTAGTTGTTAACTGTGTTAATGACTGATTTTGCAGGGATTATTGCTATTATAAACAGTCATCAATCTAGCTTTACCACTGGGTCTAGAAAACTTTGCAGCCAAAAAATATTTTTATGCCCTCAGTTTGATACTCTGGATTCTAGTTAATATGATCATCTAAAATCATAAAATGCCAGATTTCCTGCTTTGTTGAGAGTAAAACTCATAAAAATTTATTTTTCTTCTCCTAATTTGTAGTATAAATATATAAGATAATTAGTCATGAGAATCAATAAGAAAATATAATACAAATATGCAAATTAATTCTTATTTTACATGTATATTCATGATTGATGTGTTAAATATGCATTTTAAAATCACAAAACACCATTAAAAATGGTCAATGATAGTAGTTTAGCATCTCTGGCAAAATTTTCGGTTCAAAATAGCGAACAGAAAATATAAAATAGATTTATATAAGATCAAACTACATTTTGGAAAGTTAAGTCTAAAATTATTTAACAACAAAATGCACACATTTGAGATCAATATTAATCTTAAATTTGGCTATTGTTTTAAAGTAAATTTCTTGTTTACCTGTGAATAAATTAGAAAAACATGAGAGCATCTTTAAACTGTATTTTAGCCAAAAACATACTATTAGAATAATATTTAATTGTATAATATTTTGAAATTATTCAATGTTAATTAACTTTTAATTCTAATCCATTGTCCATATCACATTTTTTGTAATATGTATTTTTAACATAGTAAAAGTATATATTGTTTTTTCTATGGTTTAACACTGTAGTTTATTGTGTCGTTGAAGTTATTTTAAACGTAATTGCAGAAGTGTCATTATTTACATATTTGAAATAACTTCCTTTATATATTTTACAAGTACAGATATAACCACTGGAATTTACAATAATAAGGTATTTTTATTGTTATAAAAGTATTTTTAATTAAATGGTTATAAAGATAAGTTATTAATGATTTTACTATACTCTCCACATCCAAGTTTCTGCAGTTAAAGTTGCATTTCAAATTACATAACTATTTGCAAAATTAAAATACACAGTGTTCTGTTTCTCTTAAACTATACTAGAAGTAAAATTTAGTTACTTTTGTAACATAAACCCTTTATTTCAAAAGTTATTTTTCTATTTGACTAAAAATGTATTTGTAATTTGTTATATTAACAAAATACCTAGAAATAACCTGTGATGTTAAGAAAATAAAAATCAAAGCTTCTAGTGCCCACATAATTAAAGGTAACTATAGCGTTTCTGTAATCATCTTAAATCTCTAATTTTGATATGGGTACTAGAAATAATGGAAATAATGTTCATCTTGAATGAATCTATTTTCACTCACTATGTTTCAATCTGTTTCAATCTTCTATTAATGTAAAATTTGAAGAGTTTTTTTGCAGACTTTTTACAAAACTCCCATTTATTTCAGAATTATCTAATGAATTAGATTTTTAAAAAATACTTTGTAAGCAATCTATGACCTTAGACTGCTTGAGTCTATATAACATTGACGTAAGCTCTGTTAATTTAGTAACTATTTCAGCACATTTCCAAGTGCTTTGACTTATATTTATTCTCAGTTAAGTTTATAATCTTTGAACACAGAAAATTTATGTATATGCATTTTATCTCCTTAATAAAAATATTCTTACCTTCTCTATAACATGATCAGTTTTAATGGTCAGTTCTAACTTTTCTTTTGCTGTTCCACTATGTACAATAGCTGTTTTCACATTTGAATTCTGCAACACATATAGAAGTAGTAAACATGGATGGAACGCCTACACTCAATGCTGGCCTTAACATCAAGACTATATATTTCATATTTTAGCAGTTTAACATTTTAATCAAGAATTTTAACTCACTGTTTTACTCTGGCCTTTGATAATGTCAGACTCTTTTTTTTAAATTGTATGCTTTTAAAATCCAACAACTTAATTGAAATTTTGTTGTTTTTCTTTCCTAGGGAAATATATCCTCTTTAGTTATTTTGATGTAATATTTTATTCTAATAATCTTTGGTTTGTCTTATCTTTAGTACCTGGTTCTCCCAGAACTTTTGTTTTATACTGATTACTTACAGTGCTGTTTATGGCCTACATATAATTTACAATATTGAAATTATTATCCCCAATACACTCTTTAAACACACACACACAAAAAATAAGGGACTTGACACCAGAAGAACATTCAATTTTTCTTATGCTATTACATCTTTCTTTGTTTTACTTAAGAGAGAGTCAAGGTTTAACTGTAATCTTCTCTCACCCATGATGTCTTAAATGTAACTAGAGGTCTAAATAAGCTTAATTCTTATTAAAATTTAACTGTGCCACACAATTTATCACTGTTCAATGGTATTAACTTTTTACTTATGTTTATTTCACTTGTTTTCTTAACTAATTTTAAAGTTTTTGTATATAAGAAATTATTCCATATTGTTTCTTGATATTCTATACTTTCATTTGGTGTATTATATTCAATAGAGGGTAAATGCCTACAGTATGAAATTTAGGCCAGGCACAGTGGCTCTAGCTTGTAATCTCAGCATTTTGGAAGGCCGAGGCAGGTGGATCACTTAAGTTCAGGAGTTCAAGACCAGCCTGGTCAGCATGGTGAAACCCTCCTCTCCACTAAAAACTACAAAAATTAGATGGGCTGTAATCCCAGCTGCTAAGGAGGGTGAGGCAAGAGAATCATTTGAACTCGGGAGGCAGAGGTTGCAGTGAGCCAAGACTGTGCCACTGCACTTCCGCCTGGGTGACAGAGTGAGACTCCATCTCCATCTAAAAAAAGAAAAAGAAGAAGAAGAAATTTAATGAATTAGAGGGAAACTCTTACACTTACACACATTTTAGGTTACTAAAATTAACTACGGACTAAATTAATTCATGGACATCTTTAAGTTGGAATTGTAGAAAGTCACAAGAGATTGTCACTCCCATCCTAACGATGAGATCTACTAGATAAATTGCAAAATCTTTTAAAAAAATATATTGGGCAGTTGGGAAGTCCAAACAAGCCTAAGCGAAATAATATTCAGAAAGCAATGAGCCTCCCTTCCAGTGGCATATTTTATAGCTGCTTTCCTCCCTGGATGACATGCAGCTCTTGGAAGATCAAATACAGATGAGAGTAAGGAGGAATTAATGATGTTTTAAATAACTTTAATGGTTGCATATCAGCTAGTGTCTGGGATTAGAATTTGGTGGGGTCCTAACTGCAACCCACCAACTCTATCCCACAATCCCTTATAAGATCTCAGAGTTAGTACATCAAACAACAAAAGAGTTCATTTATATTCGTATCCCTTTAAATTATCCCAGGACTTCACAGATTGCAGGACATTGGCTGCTGAAGATGAAAGTGGGCAGATATACTGTGATTCCTACAGTGTTTTTCCTATGGGCAAAGCTGTGGTTCACAGAACTCAAGGAGAAGGGCTGGAGAGCTAAAATAAATTGAACTTGTTTGCTAAAATAATTAAATCAAAATGTTGAACTCATTTGAAGGGTTTTCCTAAACCCTGGGCACAACTAAATAAAGTGTCAGTGACTGTGAAAAGAGTTCACTGGAAATTATCCAAAATGGAAACAGAGAAAAACGAAAGAGAGATAATTGGACAAAAGAAATATCTGGAAAGAGAATGCAAAAGGCTTAAAGGTAACAACTCACAAAGGATCTGTGGCCGATTCACAGATCCAAGAAGCTCAACAAACCTCAAGCTAGATAATACAAATAAAACCATGCAAACCAGAGTCAAATGGTTGAAAACCATGGAAGATGGTTGGCTTCCTAATAGAAACAATGGAGACCAGAAGACAATGGAATATTACTTTTTTAATTGCTAAAAAATGGTGAAACCTAGAATCTGTATGTTGGAGAATTTACACTCAAAAGTAAAAACAAATAGATTTAGCTGGCCAGAAGCTGAAATAATTAGTTGTCAAACAAACTATGCTAAAAGAAATGTTATAAGAAATGTTTGAAGCTAAAAGAAAATAAAAGAAGATAGAAGCGTGAATTTAAGAAAAATAAAAGGATAAAACTTTGTATTTTGGAGTCCCTTTTCTATAAAATTGAATAAAATAATAAATAATTGTGGTAAATATTAGCAATATAAAAGAACCTACATATTGTATGGCTTTTGAAGAAACTTGTTCACAAAGCGTCTGTTTTTGACCTTTCAGAAATTTCCTTCAGTGCCTAAAAGCTGGGACAATTTCTCTAAGGGCTTTGAGGTATGTAGTACTATTTTTTCATGTATTCATCAATAATCTGTTATATTAATTTAATTAAAGTCCTATTGTATTTACTACTGTCATTATATCTACTTTACAGCATATTTATATAGGAAGGAGTCTCTTAGGTTATCAGCTGCTTACTGAGAATATGTAATATTATATAATGCCCCAGGGATTCCCTAAATCAGGGGTCAACAAGCCCCGAGGCCAAAGACCAGTGACAGTCTGTGGTCTGTTAACAACCAGGCCACTCATCAAGAGGTGAGCATGGGCAAGGGAAGCTTAATCTGTGTTTACAGCCACTCCCCATCGCTCTCATTACTGCTGGAGTTCCACCTCCTGTTAGATTAGCTGCAGCATTAGCTTCTCACAGGAGCATGAGCCCTAATGTGAACTGTGCTGCAAGGGATCTGGGTTGCTCACTTCTTATGAGACTCTAATGCCTGATGATCTGTTACTGTCTCCCATTACCCTCAGATAGGACCATCTAGTTGCAGGAAGACAAGTTCAGGGATCCCATTGATTCTACACTATGGTGAGTTGTATAATTATTTCATTATGTATTATTAGGTAATAATAATAGAAATGAAGTGCACTAGAAATGTAATGCACTTGAATCATCCTGAAACCGTCCCTTCAACCACACCCCAGTCCATGGAAAACTGTCTTCCACAAAAGCGGACCACTGCCCTAAATGTATTAGTTGTTTGACAAGATACATGAAAATTCAATGCTGCTGGCCCCTCCTTCTATTAACAAGATCTGTTATGTTAAAGACATTCCCATCAAAGGCCCTCTAGATGCAGGTACAATAAAAGAGATGAAAAACTGACGAGTTGATGGGTGCAGCACACCAACATGGCACAAGTATACATATGTAACAAACCTGCACGTTATGCACATGTACCCTAGAACTTAAAGTATAATAATAATAAAAAAATATATTATTATTCCCAAAAAAAGAGATGAAAAACCCCATCATCATATATAATAACTATTTTAAGAATATTACTTTCTTATTAATTTATACCATTTAATTTTACAAGAAAGGATAACTGCATTTTTATGTTATATTTGTTCCATATTAAATACTTATTCAAGATACCTTTCTTTAACTGTCACTTCAGGGACTAAAGCATATATTTGGGCATCTAGCATCACATTTTGAAGGCAGCGCCACTAAAGCATTAGGGCAGATTGTCACTATAGAAAAATGGATTATGTATCCAAGTAATTGTGTCATTCATCTAGATTTGAGGTCTGTTGAGGTGTTCATGAAATAAGAACTAATTTTTTCTCCCTGAGACACCAGACATCCAGATTAAAATGAGGGAAAAAAATGTCTACTGACTCCGATGCATCTAGAGGTAGAGATACTTTATAAAATTCAGCATTCCTCCTTGGCTCAGGAAATGTGTATTTCTAAAAAATAATTGTATACTTGGATTAATTGGAAGTCTACAGTTTCATTGAATATTGTCAACCTCAGGAATTAAAATATTATGATATAAACTAAAATAGTAGGATTTTCTTGAAAATAATTGAAACTATACTAAATCATGTGCTTTTCTGAATATGTTTTCAGTTATATTGTGGCATCATAATAAAAACATGTGCCATTTTATAGCCTATGTTAGAACAAATTGCAAAATATCTGTCAAAGTTTGTGCTGAACTTAAAACTTGTATCAAAAATTATGATTCCCAATAACTATTTGATTAATTTATGTTTGGTGACCTGAGTAAAAAACATGTATATGTAATGATGTTTACTATTTATACTTATGGCTTATGGAGTAACTTCTAGTCCTGACTTTATAGGAATTAGTAATTTGAACTAAAGATATTTCGCTGTCTGATAACCTCAAAATCGACATAGTTGCTGTTTTGAATTTTACATACATATAGGAGCCTAGTTTAGTTGTCATATCTTTTACATAGTTAATCCCTACTTTTTCAAACTTCAGTCATTATCACCTCTGGTATTCAAATTTTGACAGATGTACCTATATTAGTCAGAATATTGATGTTCAAAAATATACAAACCTAATCCTCAGAAACTGTGAATATGTTACATTACATGGCAAATAGAAATAGGGTTGTAGGTAGAATTAAAATTGTTTACTGGTCTGGCGCAGTGGCTCATGCCTGTAATCCCAAGACTTTGGGAGGCTGAGGAGGGGAGATCCCAAGGTCAGGAAATCGAGACCATCCTGGCCAACATGGTGAAACCCCGTCTCTACTAAAAATACAAAAATTAGTTGGGTGTGGTGGCATGCAGCTGTAATCCCAGCTACTCAGGAGGCTGAGGCAAGAGAGTCGCTTGAACCCGGGTGGCAGAGACTGCAGTGAACCAAGATTGTGCAACTGCACTCTAACCTGGTGACAGAGCAAGACTCCGTCTCAAAAAGAAAAAAAAAAAAAGAAAAAATTGCTTATCCAGCTGTCCTTAAAATTTGGAGATGATTTTAGAATATCTATGTAGGCCAGATGTAAACAAAGGGACCTGTAAACCAGAAGTAGAAGGCAGAAGAGGAGGCGAGATAATGTGATGTGAGAACTGGACCCACTGTTGCTGGTTTTGAAAATGAAAAAGTGATCATGCATGTTAGTGACCTTTGAAAGCTGGAAAGGGCAAGGAAATAGATTCTTTCTTAGAGCTTCCGGAAGGAATGCTGCCCTAACGAAACCTTAACTTTAGCCCAGTGAAACTTATTTCAAACTTCTGATCACAAAACTAACTTAAAAGCTAGTGTTATAATCCTCTAAGATTTGGTAGTGTGTTGCACAGCAATAGAACACTAAAAGAGTACCATAACATTTAATTAGTAAACTTGGAGATATTTTTGATGGTTCTATTGCTTTAGAAAAGCTAATGTCTTGTCTCTATAATTTGTTAGGAGCTTTGTGATAGAGAAATTTTTATCTTTTCTTTATCTTCGCCCTACCATGTGGCTTGTACATAGCAAGCCCCTGGTAGATATTTTTTGAATTTTTTTACGTAATGTGAATGTGAAACTAGATAGAGCCAATAGTTATATACAGTTTAGAGGAAAAGTTTATTGGTATATTTTCCAAAAACTGCCTGAGCAGAAACAAATGAAATGTGAGTTGTAAGTCAAGATGTTCGACCAGTATTTTTTCTTTCCCTATGAATACATTTAAAAAAATATATATCAATATTAGTTCGCACATACAAGTTTTTATACTATTATATAAAATGAGATGATTTTAATTATATTGATGGCAGCAGCAGCCCTTCTAAAGTGGTTGCTGCCATGATGCCAGCTGCAGTGGGGGAGGTGCAGCCAGGGCTACGTGCTCCATGGAGCTGGCAGGAGCTGGGAACAGGTGGAAGCCCCACCCCCAACCAAGTTGGGAGGGCGGAAGCTTCACGCTCCCTGGCACAGGTGCAGACACCCAGTCGTGACTCTGGACCCAGGCATCCCTATGCTATTGGGGCCTGGGAGCAGGCAGGAGCCCTGGCCTCCTGGGCACAGCTGCAGTTGCCTAGCTGCTGCTGCAGTCCCAGGAATCCCTTCACCTCTGCATCCTTGGGTGCCTGGGAAGCCTCCCTTCCCCCACAGTATCAGAAGTGCCTACTCCTGCTGCCTGTCCTCTTCCTGCTCTTGGCTCTTGCTGCAATTTCAGAGCAAATTGAGGCCAAGCCTGGGTGCTGTTGCAATCTGCCAGGTGTGCGCACATTCAGAAAAGGTCTGACATGACAGCTCTCTGCCACCTCGGCCCCCTCTGGAAGTTAGGTACTGACGAGCATGAGAGGGAGGCTAAGGGGGTGCTGAGAGCAGCTTGGTGTGGGCCTGCTGACACCCCTTGGCATGAACAGCCTAGGTGTCATGGGCATATTAGACTGCAGGTTAATGGTGGCAGGAGGCAGACAGGCTCCTGGGCAGAAAGGGACAGGTCTCTGGTGAAATCCCACCTTCAGGCCAGAAAGGGCTGGATGCCTGTGGGCCGGGCTGCCAGTTCTGTGGACCAGAATGAGAACTTATGGTGCTTTTTTTGGGCATGCCCATAGACCAATCAGCATGCACTTCCCTTCCTTCTGAGGCCCATAAAAATGCCAGACTCAGCCAGACTGAAGCAGAAGATGGGACAACCTGTCTGCAGGGAGGAGCTACCCACTGCGGGTCTTCTCTGAGCTGTTTTGTAGCTCAATAAAGCACCTCTTCGCCTGGCTTATCTCACTTGTGTGTTTACTTCATTCTTTCTAGAAGTGGGAGAAGAACTCAAGACTTGCCAAATTGCAGGGCTGAAAGTGCTGTAACACAAACAGGGCTGAAACATGCCCCTTATTTGTCACATTGTAGGCGATGAGAAGAAGAAGAGAGAGAAGAGCTGTGACCCTTTGGGGAGCCCAGACTTAGCAGTTCCCCAAGCCAGGGCTGTGACACTCTGGGGCTCTGCAGTTCCTGGCATCTCCAAGTTTCTGGACACCACCACGTTCCCCAGTGCTTGCAACGGAAACTGCTTGCTGTATGCCTGGTCCAGCCACAGCATCAAAGGGAGGTGGCACCCGTGCTGGTGCCTGGAACTGCCCACCCTGTCACAGTCAGTGTACTTGACTGTACGCAGTGACCAGACCCCACACTCACATGCTCTTGCACCCCTAGTCGCTCCACGCCTGGCTTGCCTTTAGCAGGGATGGGATCTGGGCAGATGGCACAAGCCAAGCGCAACCTGCCAGACTGACTAGGCTTAATGAGGCCAGTGGGCCTGAGAAAAACTTGAGCAAAGGCAACACTGGCCACAGAGGAATATGGCTGGTGAAGTGACACCCCAAGGATCCTGTGACCATATGACCTTTTGATTTGTGCATCATCTCTTCTATACATCCTTCAAAAAATAAGGATACTATTGTTTTTGCTGACTTACTTTTTTATACTCACTGATGTTGGAAATTTATATATAGCATTGTGAAAAGCCACAGATTAATATTAACCAGCAACAATTATTTATTTATCCAATTCCTCTTGAATTGGTTGGTTGAGTTTTTTCCTAAATATATCTAAATAAACATAACTTACCTTCAGCTTAATTAATTTTGACTCTGCTCCTGAAATGTGCTCTCATATGCAACAAAATAATTTTGATGCCATTTATCTGAAATATTTGATACATTTTAATTGTTCACAACTTATAAAAACAGAAAAATAAAATGACAGAACCCACTTCTATACTGTATGCCTCTTCTCACATTTGATCACTTCTTTAATGACTTCCTCCAAATCTTTCTTCGTAATTCCTCTTATCCTCTTGCCTGAGTTCATTTGGGCTGCTATAACAGAATAACATAGACTGGCTAGCTTATAAACAGCAGAAATTTATTTCTCACAGTTTTGGAGACTGAGAAATCCAGGATGAAGTTGACAAAAGATTTGGTGTCTCGTGAGGGCCCACTTCCTGGTTTATAAATGGCCGTCTTCTTGCTGTAACCTCACATGTTGGACGGGGCAATGGAGATCTCTGGAGTCTCTCTTGTAAAGGCCCTCATTCTATCTATGAGGACTCTGCACTCATGACCTAATCACCTTCCAAAGCCCCCACCTCCTAATACCATTATATTGTGGGTTAGGATTTAAACATATGAATTTTGAGGGAAAACAAATTTGCAGTACCTCCTAAATAGTTAGATTTTTTCTCTCTTACTTTCAATATTTTGCACTGAACAGTTTCAAGTATATTTAGCTAATGGCAAAACGGAATTTATTTCCTCATATTTGTCTCTTTTTTATGTAATCATATCATGATATCATCTGCTTTGCTTATGTAGAGGAGAACTCTATATGCCCTTTTAGAAGATACTGAGTGGACTTAATCAGTACAACCATGTTGCGTTAACTTCTATATAAGCCAAATTCCTGAAATTATATATGCACATGCATGCACACACACAGACTCTTACAGCCTTTGAGGAACCGTTGAACATACGGACATGTCATTCCAAAACTTGTCAGACCTGGGAATAGAAATTGTTTTACAACATTGTTGTCTTCCTTTTTTATATCTAGAAATATTATAGAGTTAGTTATGTTAACTCTATTATGTAAATTTGTATAACCATAATTTAATATAAATAAGAAAAAAATTCTGTCTTTTTAAACCAAATACAGCTTATTTGTATACTTAAACTAGGCAGAGAAAACTTTACTGAGAAGTCAATCTCTTCCACTATCAACTGCTTTGATAATAATATCTGTCATATTAATAACAACTTGCTTTTTGAGTATTCACTTTAGTTATTTCAGTGTTGTGTACATTATCTTGGAAGCACATGCACTTTAGTCACTCTGAGGGACTTAACTCCTTGTATTTACTGTATTTAAATGACACTTCTCTTACTTCTCTGCTTTAAATTTCATTTATAATGGAGTTAACATTAGTGATCTCATAGTTATATAACTTCTTTATACCTATACTCTGCTTACTAACCATCAATATCATAACATTCCTTTACTGCATTCACAGTTATTTATTAAATGGTTGTTGAATTTCTGGGTCTACTTAACTTTATTTCATCACTGTCAACCTCCTCAAATACCTAGTCAATCCCACTTGGCCTATTCACTAGACCTCCAGGGCATGAATTTCTTTCACCAAATTGGCTACCATGCCCTCTGCAAGAAGGTATACTGACATGTAATTTGTTCACTGTCCTCTGTTGTCATGTGCTAATTTCAGAGAATATTGCTCTACTTGTCCTATATGGCCCCACAGCTCAGAATGTGAAAAAGCTGTAGAGCTGGCTTCATGAATGTGTGACCTTTGCAGTTGTACTGTGCTTGATTTAATGCTCTGTTTTTGCTGCTTTGAATTTCTTAATTGAATTTCAATCCAATGTTAATTTCTGGAAAGGGTCTTTGTCTAAACAAAGGCAAAGGATGATGTGCATGAAAGGAGGAGATACATGTAACATCCGTGTCTGCCATTCCTTGCAAACCCATTCACCTATAGCATTGTGACACCCCATAAGCATAGAGTTTTGTAAGCACTCAAAATGTTTAGAACTTGAGCAAGTCACAAAGCCAGTACAAAGTACAAGAAAGCTTACACTTTCCACTCAAATCATAACTTATTCCAAACACAGAAAGAAAGTGGTGGCATTCTACCAGAATGAATCATCAGGCAGCTCTACAATATTCTTTCTTGTGCTACTTCCTTGGATAGCCTCTTACTTAAATTAAAAACAATGAAATGGGACGGGAAAGATAAGGAAATCCATAATCCCTTTTTTCAATCATTCCTTAATCATCAGTAAGTTTGAAGCAGAGAGAGTTGGTAGAATATGCACATATCATAATTACAAGAAGAACAATTTAGCCAGGGTTGTGCAGCATTTCTGCTGTTTTGGTCATAATAAAGCAGATAGGTGTGTTTGAGCTGTGAAATACAAATTATGGGCTGGGTATAGTAGCTCACGCCTGTAATCATAACATTTTGGAAGGTCGAGGTGGGAGGATCACTTGAGTCCAGGAATTTGAGCAGCCGAGGCAACATAGTGAGAACCTGTCTCTACAAAAATAAATACATAAATAAATGAATAAATAAATAAAATTAACTGGGTGTGGTGGCACGTGTCTGTGGTCCCAGCTACTCTGAAGGCTGAGGCAGGATGATTGCTGCAGGTAGAGGTGAGATGAGGCTGCAGTGACCTATGATTACACCACTACACTCAGGCTTGGGAGATACAGCGAGGCCATGACTAAAAAAAGACAAAAATAAAGAAATATGAATTGTATATTTTGGGTAATTTTGCATACAAATTAAGTATTTTATATTTGCCTTTAAAATTGCATTGCACAATATACAAATAAATGGCTAATTCATGCTATTAAATAAAGTTATATTTTGCCTTACTTAGAAAAATATTAAATCACAATGAGTCAAGAAAGAGCCAATGAAAGAAAAAACCTTTATGTTTTAATATTTTAATAACACCATTTTTGCTTTTTGAATAAGGTATCCCAATTTTCAATTTGCATTATTTCCTGCAAATTATCTAGCCGCCCGTGAATGGCAGTGTACTATTACAAATGGAGTTTGCTTTTAGAAACATCAAGACTTAGGACTGACTCACAGCTTGTCTCTGTGGCTGTGTGTACATCGATAAACTACGGAACTTGAATACCTGGGCTATATTTTATTATTTTTGAGGTAGAGATAACAACAATCTCCTTTAAGAGTCTCTGTAATAGAGTAAGATGCATGATTTCCCTAATAGAGTGAAGAGCACGTGTACTCTTAACTGGATATGTTTCCTTACCTCTAGTTTGTTTCTCTGGGTATTCTGAGTATCACTCACTTAAGAATTGACCCAGCAAAATCAAGTTGCATTCTAATGTTTAGTGATGTAGGTGTGATGCGTGAGAAAAGTACCATCAACCTACCTTGCTCTCTACTTTCAAAAGCAAGAGAGAACTAAACCTTCTATCATAAAGTGAGAACAACAGTAAAAGAGCCAGGTTTCTATCCAGATTTCTACTGGGTCTCAAGACTCCTTTGTCATACTTCAGGAGTCCATTGTAATAGAATAACGACAACACAAATGAGACCTCTCTCTCCTATGCTCCCAGCAATAGATATGGGTAGATTTTAGTGTTAAACATTTAAAAGCTGTGCTTCAGTATGGAACACTGAAGCCAAACTATGTTCCTCTCTACACTACCTCCTTCTTTACCTAACATAAGGACTTTCTCTCATCTCTAAGCAAGATTGTGTTTAAATTTATTTAGTCTTTCACCTCAATGAAATAGAAATTCAACATTTAACGAAACAGATTAAGCTGAAAAGATTTTGTTTCCTATCAAATACGATTGCAAGGAATATTCAGATATTGATCACTCTGCCCTTGCTTTCTGCCTACATGAGAGATTCTTCAACTGCCCAAATCCTGGTGAACTCCACATATGAATGTATCTTTAGGAAATAGAGGTTGACCTTGTAGAAATTGTCTACGATGCAGGTAACCTCTGAAGAATGTTTCGACAAGTTTGAAAAGTAGGAGAAATGTAAGTTCTCTGACAACTGCAATCTCAGAGGAAGAGGACCATTTTACTGGTTATCTGAAAACATTGTAAAACCATTTCCCTGGTTATCAACATATAATTTAGTTTGAGAAGAAGGGGTAAACAGAGCTAGGCATGCTTGAAAACATCAACCTCAGATTTTTGATCTCTTCCTCTGCCCGCTTCCCAGCTACTCTATTCGTTGCCACTCTCTTTGCCATACCCTCCAGCACGGGAACACAGCAATACCAGGAATCTTGGGCCTTATAAAAGGAGATTCTGTGGGGAAGACTTTTCATAAAATCCTCATGCATTTCTCCTCTATTACTAAGTTCACAACCTTCCATGTCTAATCTCCACCAAAGAAAAATGAAACATTAATTATGTATAATGAGCATAAGTAGGAGCCAAAAATATTTGTTAACTATATTAAGAGGTTGTTCATATATTGTAAGAAATAAAATAACTCATGTATTTTCAGATATAAGTTTTTATATCATATGCTGTATATGAAGAAACTAAAATACGATAATAGAAGAAGGAAATTTTATCCATGATATGGCTTGGGTGTATGTCTCCTTCAAATCTCATGTTGAGGCATGATCCCCAGTGTTGAAGGTGGGACCTGGTGGGAGATGTTTGGGTCATAGGAGTGGATCCCTCATGAACGGCTTGGTGTCACCCTCATGGTAATGAGTGAGTTCTCACCCTGAGTTCACATGAGCTCTGGATGTTTAAAAGAGTGTGGCACCTACCTCCTCTCTCTGTTGCTCCCTCTTTCACCATGTGATATGCCAGCTCTCACTTTGCCTTCTGCCATGGTTGTAAGCTTCCTGAGACCCTCGTCAGGAGCAGATGCCATCACTATGCTATGCCATCACTATGCTTCTTGTACTGCCTGCAGAACCATGAGCCAAATACATCATTACCTAGCCTCAGATTTTTTTTTAATAGCAATTTCAAACAGACTAATACAATCCCAGTTGGTCAAATCAGCAAAATAAACCAAAGCAGCCAAATATCCCATGTTGAAATGGTACAAAAATTTAATTTTTCTGACATAGGGCTTGCTTCTAAGTTTGATATAATGAATATCTTGAGTCATATGTATGAATACATATTGATATAGACACATTGTACAAATATAACATTTGATTTTATATTTTAAATCATTTGTTGATTTGTGTATACAACATATTTTAGCATGTGAAAAAATTTGACATATACAAAATTGAACTTGCTTATGCCAATGAGTGCTAAAAATACAAGACTTTTTAAAAATAAAAGTATATCTTTCAGGAACGGTATACAATTCCTCTCAGGATCTTCAACTAAACTACCAACAGAAATTTTCTGACATGTCAATGTGCCAGTTTCTCTTATCTTTTGTTTGTACTTTCAAGTAAGACTTTATTTTCCCTCCCTTGGAATGCCATCATGAATGCAGATATATGAAGACACTCAGTTTCTAATCAAATACATCAAAATATGTTCTATTAACTTTGTCTTTCTCTCATTTTAGAAATGAGGTATGACTTTTACTCTGAGGGAATAATACATCATCATTCCTCAACATATCATATTATGTGTTTTCTATTAGGTTAATTTTGGAATAATAATATGAAGAATAAAACTGAAATTTGAGTGACAACAGGTGTGTAAATAATAGCCCAGTACCATCAAGCAATATTCCATCTGGTATAAAATTGGTATGAGACAAGTACTTTTAGAGAAAACGTGAGCTTGCCAATCAGATTTCCTTTCCTGTTTCATGAGAAGCCAGTTTTGGCTACCTTAGACATCTTTTGATATACAAGTATCAGTCCACCAATTTTAATTTTAACAAAGCTCTAGAAAGTCTACTCAAAAGACACATATATCTTCAGTAGCCAAATTATATTCTCAATATTATGTAGGTAGTTTTCTCTCAGATTTGAGAATTTGTTGCAGACTTTTATGGAAAAATTGAGATTGCCTTGAACTATTTAACAGGTTTGTTTTAGGAAGATACTACAAAAAAACACCTTTTCCTCCACTAAATTAATAGAACTGACATTGATAGGCAAGCAGAATCTTTAAAAAGCCAAGAATAGCAGTTCCTAAAAAACTTTGATATTATCTAGCACATCATTTTAACTTCACAGAAAATAAAACTGAGATTTACAAATATAATGGTTAACCCCATACTAATTACCTAGTATGGGCTCAATAAATATGATTTCCTAATATTTTGAAAATTTCACCAATTTTCACGTTAGAAATAATAATGCAGAACACTGTGCTGGGAATTCTGAGGGCTACAGAGGAAACAAAGCAATATCTGTTTCCAAGAATGAAATGACATTTGCATAAATAACAGAATATTAAGTCATCGAACAGACATGTACTGTGTCCTTACGATGCAGTCAGCATTGTGTGAGTCGATGATGGAGTGAGAGTGAACACAGCAGTCATGTGCATGATTTTCTGGAATTTAGAGCCAATTGAGAGAAATGTGGTTAACAACTGAATTTATAAAAATATATAATTACACATATGGTAAGCGCTTTGAAAAAAACATGACATAAGAGAACATATTACAGGGAGCCTAAATTATACTGAAGTTTAGGGGTGCTTTCTTTCAAAAATGATCCTAGACCTGTTACCTGAAGGGGGTCTCAATCCAGACCACAAGAGAGGGTTCTTTGATATCGTACAAGAAAGAACTTAGGGTGAGTCGACAGAGTAAAATGAAGTCAAGATTCTTACAGAAGTAACGAAACAAAAGAATGGCTACTCCATAGGCACAGCAGTCTCGAGGGCTGTTAGCTGGCTATTTTTACGGGATTTTTTTGGTCATATGCTAAACAACGGATGGATTTGAAAAGTTAAAAATTTAAAAATTTACCTGTATGGTCTAAAAAGGAGAGCTTTTCAGTTCTGGCAACTCCTTTAAAAATGGGTGGGGAGTTTCCAGAACTGAGGATTCCTCCCCTTTTTAGAGGATGTGGGATAACTTCCAGACATTGCCACGACATTTGGAAACTATCATGGTGTTGGTGGGGGCGGCTTTTAGCTTGCAAATGTAATATAATTAGCATTTAATGAGCAGCGAAGACTGCCAGAGGTTGCTTTCATTGCCTTGTTGGTTTTGGGTGGGTTTTGACTTCTTTACCACATCCAGGTTTGTTTTTTTTGTTTGTTTGTTTTGTTTTTTTTTTGAGACGGGGTCTTACTCTCTCATCCAGACTGGAGTGCAGGGGCATGATCTCAGCTCACCGCGCAAGCTCCACCTCCCAGGCTCAAGTAATTCTCCCGCATCAGCCTCCCGAGTAACTGGGACTACAAGCCCACATCACTACTGCCTGGCTAATTTTTGTATTTTTAATAGAGACAGGGTTTCACCATGTTGGCCAGGCTGGACTCGAACTCCTGACCTCAAATGATCCACCCACCTCAGCCTCCCAAAGTGCTGGAATTACAGGCATGAGCCAATGCGACTGGTTCATCTTGTTTTATCAGTGTGGTCTTTGTGACCTATATCTTTTGAAACAAGATGACCTCCTGTCTTATCTTGTGACTAACAAAGCCTAGCCTCCTAGAAATGCATCTCAGCAGGTCTCAGCCTCATTTTTACCCCGCCCCCTATTCAGGAGGAAGTCACCCTGGTTCAAATGCCTGACAGACTGAGATCCAAAACAAAACAAAACAAACACAGGTACAATCCTGAAACAGGAGAAAATATTGTATGCTTTAAAATTTATAAAAAGATCAATGTGGCCAGATCTTAGAAAAACACGAAGAGGCTCACTTGAGATGGGGATGGAGGAGGGATGGGGATGGGGAGAATTTACCTAGGGCGTATCTGTAGCATGGATTGTCTTTAAGTTCAAAAAGCATGATTGTCATGCGCGTCCGTGTGAAGAGACCACCAAACAGGCTTTGTGTGAGCAATAAAGCTTTTTAATCACCTGGATGCAGGCGGGCTGAGTCTGAAAAGAGAGTCAGGGAAGGGAGATAAGGGTGGGGCCGTTTTATAGGATTTGGGTAGGTAAAGGAAAATTACAAAGGGGGGTTGTTCTCTGGCTGGCAGGAGTGAGAATCACAAGGTGCTCAGTGGGGGAGTTTTTGAGCCAGGATGAGCCAGGAAAAGGACTTTCACAAGGTAATGTCATCACTTAAGGCAAGGACCGGCCATTTTCACTTCTTTTGTGGTGGAATGTCATCAGTTAAGGCGGAGCAGGACATTTTCACTTCTTTTGTGATTCTTCAGTTACTTCAGGCCATCTGTGCAAGTCACGGGGGATGCCATGGCTTGGCTTGGGCTCAGAGGCCTGACAATGATGGGTGACCTTAATCCGACGCATACTTTGTTGTTAAAAAATATATCACTATTACGAGTTTTAGTATTTGCTTTTTTCATCTTTCATCTGGCCTTAGAACTCAGCCTTAATGCTAGCTCAGTTCTTTCCTTATACAAATTTGTGAAGACTTCATAGAGCAATCAGATGTCAAGAACTATCCCCTCATTCCTCCACACACCTACATGCCTACATGCTTTGATATCTAAATGATATAATACCAAAATAAGTTTTACCTTTAATTTGTCATTTTGGTCAGGCTAGCCCTGCCTATTGTTATCCCAGTCTAATATTTTAAATTTGATAAATTTATCAATATAACATACTAAGTGACTACCCAAAGTTGAACAATAATGATTATTAATATATGTTTTGAAATTAGCACAACTCATTGCTCATGTCATGTAGTAAAGCCGGAGATGCCAAGGATATGGCTCCTGCATTGGCTGCATCTACTTCTTAATAGATATCTTAGCAAGTGATTTTTTAAATTGATTTTTTAAAAGTATTGTATTAGTCTATTTTCATACTGCTATAAAGAAATACCCAAGAGTGGGTAATTCATAAAGGAAAGAGGTTTAATTGATTCATAGTTCCACATGGCTGGGGAGGCCTCAGAAAACTTACACTTATGGCTGAAGGTGAAGGGTAAGCAAGAACCTTCTTCACATGGTGGCAGAAGAGAGAAGTGCAAGCAGGGGAAATGCCAGATGCTCATAAAACCATCGGATCTCATAAGAACTATCAGGAGAACAGCATGGGAGAAACCGTTGCCATGATCCAATCACTTCCCTCCCTCAACATGTGACACGTGGGGATTCCTATTCAAGATGAGATTTGACTGGAAACACAGAGCCAAACTTGTTAGGTATCGAGCTTATTACTTCTGGGCCTGGTTCCAACACTCCAATGAAAATCATTAAGCTTTGATAGAGTATTTTAGGCTGATGTCAAAATTTGCACCTGAAATTTTTGTAACGTCTTCATAATTCCTTCCACACTCTTTTTCTGATTTATTAATACAGATAAATGACATTCCAAATTGAGATTTGGAGTCATGGTATAACAGAATATTTATGTGAGGAAAAAAGCCATGGAAAGTAACAGTCGTCTTATTTATTCAGACATAGAAAGCAATGTTGAAGATGGGGGAGAAAGCCACAACTGTGCACTTATCTGCTTCCAATAATAGTTCTATTCATGAACAAGCAAAGCCTTATCAATGCTGAGGTTTCAATAAAACAGTTTGAAGGTGAGTTTGGGACAATTAAAGAGAGAGCTCAAGAGCTTGATTGTGACTCCTTTCGCAGAGACCTATGCTAATGCACCTGTAATTCTCTGTTAATCCATTAGGGTATGTCTTAAAATTTTCTCAGATTTTATTCACATGCTTGAAGGCCTTTTTCTCCAGTCTACAACTTCCAATATACTTACAAAATTAGCAATATATCATCCTCATTTACTTTATTGTACTATAATTAAAATTAATAAAAATTAGAGTTTTATAGTTAAATTAAACAATACAAAGTTTTATAGAGAAAAAAGTTAAAGTACCACCCATTTCCCATCTATTATCAACCCAGCATACAGATTACATAGGAGTAAATGCTGTCAATATTTTGGTGTGTGATGATGTACTTTGAAACCTTTTATTGTATGCACAAATTATGTATGTGTGCGGTCATGAGTGTGTCTGTATAATTTTTCTTGTTATTTTATTATGGGAATTTTCAGATATAAAGAAAATTTGAGGGACTGGGCACGATGGCTCAGTAATCCCAGGATTTTGGGAGGCTGAGACTGGTGGATCACTTGAGGTCAGGAGTTTCATACCAGCCTGTGTGACAGAGCGAGACCGTCTCAGAGAAAAACAAAAAGAAAATTTGAAAAAAGTTCTAAACAGCTGACATTATGCTATGTTTCCTTTATTACATGTCTACCTGTCATCTCTTTATCCTCCAGCCAACTATCAAATCATTTTACCCTTTCAATGCATTTTAAGGTACAATGCAGATATCAGTATCCTTATCCTTAAACATTTCGGCACGCAAATCATTACTCAGGGTTCAGTATCTAGTCACTATCTTTTCTTTTATAATTTTAAAAGTAAGATGTATTAATGTATAATTTATATACAGTAAGACTTACTCTTTTCAGACGTATAGTTCTATGAAGTTTGACATTTCTGTCAAATTCAAGTTGTAGGATTTTCCTATTACCCCCAAAAGTTCCCGTGCTATCTCTTTGTATTTAGTAATTTTCCCCACTCTCAGCTCTAGCAATCACTGTTCAATTTTTTTTTTTCTATTTGTTTTTTGTTGTAGGGTGAAATAAATGAAGTCATAGGATATCTGTGTGCTTTGCCACATTCTGGAATGTGAACTTTGTATTCCCTAAAATAGGCTTATGTAAAATTAATTCTTTCATTCTCAGTAATCTGTTCAAATTTCCTTTTAAATTCTTGCCTTTCAATTCTGCTTTCCATTTGAATCCAGTTCTGTTTTCATACCACTACCTAGTTTTTACATTTCAGTAAGATCTCCATTACAATAAGATAAAGCCCAGCTGTAATGGCCCTACTGGCTTGCTTTTGCCTTGCAATCTAACAAGAAAAATTTGTATTTTCTGAGGGCCATTATTGGTTTAGCTCCAACATCTTATAACTTTCATTCAAGACAGCCTATACATTTTCATTATCTTGGTAAATCTCAGAATGCTTTGTTTTGCATTCTGAGATTCCTTGATGAAGAGGAGGGTCTGTTCAGTCTGTTGGGGGACTGAGGATTTTATTTTTATTTCTCACTATTCTTTATTGAGGCAGATGAGATAAATAGTAATATCCACTGTAAGGTTTTAAAAGTTTGAAAGGATCTACACATTTTTCTGCAAGTTAAATTTTATCCAAATTTTAGACTACAAACTGTATTTCAGTAAATCTGCATAGTAATAGTGAATATACATATTTAAGTGAATGGATACCTTGCGCATAATTTAGGAATTTGGACTCAAAATGTCAAATAGTGACATGTACATTCTCAAAGATACAATCATTTATATGTGAAATTTTATTCATATTAGCTAAAGATAGTTATGAGAAAGCAAACCTTTAAATAGTTATCATATATTTAAATTATATTTCCATTGGGTTTTGTCCATGAGGCAGAAAGACTCAGAATCCTGAACAGTCAGCAAACAGATGAAGGTGGGATTTGGGAGAAGCTGTAATAAGTTAAAAGCCTGGTGCAAATATGAGCATGAAAATAGGGCAGAAATCTCAATACAACCAGGAATAGGTTTGAATTAAGTCAAAAGACCAGAAATCAAATAGAATAGGTGGTTGTCAGAAGAAACACTACATAGATTCGGGAGTTCATAAATTGCTTATTAAGTTAGAATCTTTACAAAGTGTCAAATTTTGACATTGTGGAAGAGGTTTGGTCTATAGAATTAACAATAACAGTGGTTAAGCAATTGTAAGTAGGATTCTAGAGTAAATTTTATTTGTCTATTGACATTTCCTTTTCTCTCTCACAGATTTTCTCCTTATTCCTTCTTTTTCTTTTCTTCACACTTTGTTCTTCAACATTGCTATATATTCTCATTAGTTTAACATAAGAATAAAATGATTTTGTTTTACCCAACATACAGAAATACAAATATACAATTGTAGAGTATAAAAATATAAAGAAACATAGTATTAGTAAACATCACAAATGCACTGAGAGTACTTTCCTTTTGATAATTAAAAATCACTGTGTAGATAGAATACAATTCGTTTTTATTATTTAATATTTCATTAGAAAAGGACATTGGTCTATGAAACACCTCTATCAATTGAGAAAACTGATCATTGAGTGTACCTGTGTGGTTTGATAATTCTTATCTAGGAATAACACAATAATAAATTCATCTGTCTTCTAGAAATGTTTATATTTGTGCTTTGCCTATTGTCAATATAATATCACTATTCTCAGCACGACCACAAACAGAAAAGGCAAAACTAAAAGGACATTTTACCTGGCTAATTTTAAGTGCTTTTAGTTTCAGTCATGTTGAGAGATCTCTTTCTTACTTTTTCTATATTATGTGATTTGGTAAATACTTATGTACCTTCAGGTGCCTGCCTATGGTTACCAATTATGGGCATGGTATGAATTGCAACTTTAAAAGAAAGGCACAGTAATGTAAGAACTTTTGTATTTTTTGTAGTGCCTTTTGGGTTAACCATAAAAACAACAAAGAACTGCTTACTAAACTTTAATTGAACTTATTTGCTTCATTTTATTGTGGTTTTAATAGCATGTAATAATAAACAATTTTAAAATGAAAATCATTACTACGAAGCATAGAATATCAAAAATCATAACATAATTTAACCCTATAATTCTACAGCTGAACAGCAACAAGATGCATGTTAGTTCCTGTTGAAAATAAGCTCTTCAAGGTATTGAAACATGATCTCCTGGGTCCATGCTTGGGCTTGAGCTACAGAATATCTCTCTTAGCTGTCACTTGCCTCCCATTTCAGTCAGATGGCTGCCAGTATTCTTAAAAGAAACAAAAAACTTAAGTGATGATAATCTAAGTAATACATTCAAATAGCACAATGTAATGCATTCAAATTTCGCTTAAGAAGTAGCTTTCTGAAAATATACTCACTAACTAGAAAGAGCATAACCATAAACAATTATTAGTGACTCTGTAAACTAACCTGTGTTTCCAGCATGGTCAGTTGTTTGTTGATAAGTTTTGGATATATATCTATTAATGAACTTAAAGAATATATCTCAGTTATCACAGATTATAGTTGTTATGCCCAGACCATTATCTCAGCACACTAAAATAAACCCTAGAAAGATTTCCTGCATGGCAGAATGAGGAGTACTATGAACCTGGTCTCCAGTGACATGGCCACAACTGTTCTTATTATAAAGACAAAGATAAAACCAACTAGGAAAACTCTCTGAAAACTGTCCTTAGTGTATACACCAAACAAAACAGTATTTATTCAAGAAAATGTACTGAAAATAAGTTAGTTGGAACTTGTGTTATTGAGATACAACTCACTTCCCATTGCCTAGCTCTGCATGAAAGACAGTCAACTTCAAGTGAATACAGTCAAGAAGGTGAAGATACTTCTGCTCTGAGCTCTAAGTCAAGGGCTACAGTGACTTCCTGGAAGGGGCAGACATCAAACACTTATTATCTGCTGCAGTGCACATGGCAAAGGCTAAATTCTAGGATAGTGCAGCTGAGAGGTATTGTGATCTGTTTTTCCACTTAGTTTCCCTGGTAGGTAAGAATTTCTGTGCTAGGTATGACAGTCCAAGAAAACCGGAACAATAATTTTCATGCCACAGCTTGTTCATTAACGTAGAGTTCAACGTAGGGAAAGAAAGCCTATATTACCACAGAATATCTCCCCTGCTCAGCACCCTACTGATGAAACAGGGACATCATTTCAAGAAAGCTAGGCCATTATGCCTGCCCCCCGTCTAGGAGCAGTGGCTTGGAGATTTTTCTGACAAGAGAAAGGCCGTAAGAATTGAGAGCTCAGTAGCCTTCTGGAAATGTATTGCCTTTATTGGAAGAGGAATGTTAGGAAGTTTATGCCTTAGGATGATATCAAAAACAATAGATATTTTTGTGAGAAGCACATAAGAAAATATGGATAGTCCCATGACAGCAATAATCTAAACTGTAGTCCTGTTAGTTTACCAAACAGAACCAGGGAAAGGTATTCCTAAGGCGAGACCTTCTGGAGTCAAAGCAAACTTTAAAGATTATTCTCAAAAATTATTCCTGAAAAGTAGGATGACTTTAATTGGGTCAGACTGTGGAAAAATTTATACCCTAGTGCATTGATAAAAAATAGAACAATAAACTGGCAATTAGTGGAGCCTAACAGCTGTGTGTAAGATCAGTGGAAAAAGATGGCTTAACGGAGAAATCAGAGAAAAATAAAGTCAAAGAGAGCCCTGCTAACAAGTCATCTCAGGGCAACTGTGCACATGTTCAACACTATCTTCTGCGAAGATACATCAGATGTTTCACACTGCAGGGGAAAATATGCCTTCTCTAAAATAAACCAGCTAAATTACAAAGGAAATGCATTTTTAAATGTTAACAATAAAGTTTGAATGTATGAAAATCAGTATCTAGAAGTATTAAAATGTATTATCTAATATGTACAGATTTCAGGAAAAATGTATATATGGATATGCAAAGAAATAAGAAAGTGTGAGCCATAAACAGGAAAAAACCAATAAACAAAAACAATAACAAATCACCACTACCACAACAAAAAATACCTCAAGCAACGGAAAATGCCTGTGAGAGGGTATAGGTGCTGGACTTACACAAATACTTCAAAGAAGCTATTATAAATACGTTCAATAACTAAAGAACAATCATGTTTATAGAAGTAAAAAAAAAAGGAAAAATAAAGAAGTAAAGGAATTTATGGCAATGTTTCATCAAACAGAAAAAATTTTTAAAAAGTTATTTTTAAAGAACTGAAAATTCTGTAATTGAAAAGTATAATTTTATTTAAAAATTACCTACTGTACCTGCAATCCAGCAGGAGTCAAAAATCCACTAAGTTGAATATAGATAAAAAACTATTATACAATCTGAATAACAGAAAGAAAAGAGAAATAAATGTAATGAACAAAGCCTCAACAAAATGTGTAACACTTTAACTACATCAATATATGTGTAATTGGCATAGCAGAAGGAGAGGAGAAAGAAATAGAAAAAAAAATAAGACAATTAAAACTGAAAACTTCTAAACTGTATGAAAAATATCAATCCACACATTCAAGAGCACAACAAACTAGAAGTAAGATCAACACAAAAGAGATGAATACCCAAAGACATCACACAAAAGAATGTCAAAAAAACTAAGACAAGGAGAAATTCTTGAATACAACAAGAAACAATGACTTACGCACAAGGTAACTTCAATAAGATCAACAGCTGTTTTATTAATATCATCATAAACAATGGAGACCTGAGCAAGTGAGAAAAGAATTAAACAGAAGACTAAGAGAAAATAAAGAAAACATAAAAACCAACCAATAATATTATACCAGCAAAAGTTGTCTTTCAAAAATGAATGGGAAATAAAGATATTCCCAGATAAAAACTGAGATAATTTGTTGCAAGAAGACAACCTTATAAGAAATTGTTCGGGAATTTTCAGAATGAAAGTCTGTTCTTCAGGGCAAATTTAAATATGTAAATGAATATTTTGCATTCTTTATTCTTTAACATAAAAAACAATCGTGTAAAACTATATGTATATCAATAAATCATCGAGCTTATGACAATAAAAATGTAACATATTTGACAATAAAGTTGAAAAAAATTAATAGGACAAAATCTAATAGTATGTTTGTTCTTCCATCTCTCAGTGTCTTTAAAATACATACAATTATATAAGGTAATAACTACAACATTAAATTTTGGGGATTATGACACATATATGTAATATGCATGACAAAATTTTCAAAAAAAGAGGGTAAGAGAAAATAGAGATATATAAAGTAAAACATCTATGTCTTTTGTGGAATTTGAGTTAGTATAAATCTTTAGCTAATTCTGAAGAGTTGCTTTATATGCTAAGCCCTATAATAACTATTAATAAAATAACTAAAAATATAGTTAAAATAATTAAAGAAATAAAATATGTCATATAAAATACTCAGGCAAAAAAAAACAGTAAAGAAGAAATAGAGGAATAAAAAAAGATGTGACATACTAAAGCAAATAGTAAAATGACAAATGCAAATAAGTCAATTACAACATAAAACGTGAATGGAGAAAACAATTTAATCAACAAAGATTGTCAGACTGGATAAAAAAGATGATGCAACTATATATTTTCACTTCGTAGATTCAAATACATAGAGAATGAAAGTGTGAAAAAAGATATATCACTCAAAGAACAGCCATAAGAAAGTTGAAATGACTGTAATATCATTTGAAATGACAGACTTAAAAATGTTATTAAAGATAAATGGGACTTTTATGATGATTAAAAGGTTAATTCATCAGGAAAATGAGGAAAATGTAATAACCATAAACATATTGAACTTACATTTGCTTAAAAACAAAGTTCCAGAAAACGTAATGTAATAATTGATTGAATTCCAGGAAGAAATATTCCATTTAGGAATAATAGTGAAGATTTCAATGTACCATTGTTAATACTATTTTTAATACTTCACTAACAGACCTGTATAGAATGTTCTACCCTAAAACCAATATATACTCTTCTGAAGTTTTCATTGAATGGTCTCCAAGAGACAGCATATGGTTGGCTATAAAACAGAGCTAATGAATGTAAAAGATTTGAAATTATACAACTGTATTTTGTGACCAAATATAATGGAAATATAAATCCATAACAAAAAGAAATTTAGGACTTGTGATAATTGAAAATGTGACACAACATACCAAAACGGAAAGGTTACAGCTGTAGCACTCATAGGAGGAAAATATGTATCTGTAAATTTCTGCATAAAAATAAGAGGAAAGATTTCATGTGTATAACCATATGTATAACTCTTTTTCTTTAAGTGTCTGGACGTGTAGAGCAAAATGAACTTAAACAATCAGAAGGAAGAAGATATTAAAGATGATAGTATAAACATATGAAATAGAGAATCGAATAACAATAGAGAAGACCAACAAAGTCCAATGACCATTTTTTGTCAAGATCAACAAAATTAGCAAAAATTTGGCTAAACTAACAAGAGAACAATAGAGAAATATCAAATTACCAAAATTAGTAACAAAAGAAGGAGTATCACTACTGACATCAGAGAAACAAAAGGGATTACAGAAGGCAATATTATAATCACTCTACATCAACAACAACAACAAAACATAATGAAAGGGATGTATTTCCAGAAAGACAGAAACTACTGGAAAAAAACTCGTGAAGAAACAGAAAATCTGAAGAGACTTTCTCTTACAGAGATTGGATTGGTAACTATTAAACTACCCATCAATATTAGACAGATCAATGAGACAGAAAATTAACAAGGATATTCAGGACTTGAACTCAGTTCTGTACCAAGCGGACCTAATAGACAACTAAGGAACTCTCCACCTCAAATCAACAGAATATACATTCTTCTCATCACCACATCGCACTTATTCTAAAATTGACCACATAATTGGAAGTAAAACACTCCTCAGCAAATGCAAAAGAATAGAAATCATAACAAGCAGTCTCTCAGACCACAGTGCAATCAAATTAGAACTCAAGATTAAGAAACTCACTCAAAACCACACAACTACATGGAAACTGAACAACCTGCTCCTGAATGAGTACTGGGTACATAACAAAATTAAGGCAAAAATAAATAAGTTATTTGAAACCAATGAGAACAAAGACATGATGTACCAGAATCTCTGGGACACGGCTAAAGCGGGGTTTAGAGGGAAATTTATTAGCACTAAATGCCCACATCAGAAAGCAGGAAAGATCTAAAATCAACACCCTAACACCACAATTAAAACAACTAGAGAAGCAAGAGCAAACAAATTCAAAAGCTAGCAGAAATCAAAAAATAACTAAGATCAGAGAGAGAACTGAAGCAGATAGAGACATGAAAAACCATTCAAAAAGCAGTAAATCCAAGAGCTATTTTTTTAAACAATCAGCAAAATAGATAGACCACTAGCCAGACTAATAAAGAAGAAAAGAGAGAAGAATCAAATAGACATAATAAAAAAATGATAAAGGGGGTGTCACCACTGATCCCACAGAAATACAAACTCCCATCAGAGAATACTATAAACACTTCTGTGCATATAAATTAGAAAATCTAGAAGAAATGGATAAATTTCGGAACACATACAATCTCCCAAGTCTAAATCAGGAAGAAGTCAAATCCCTGAATAGACCAATAAAAAGTTCTGAAATTGAGGCAATAATTAATATCCTACCAACCAACCAAAGCCCAGGACCAGACAGATTCACAACAAATTCTATCAGACGTACAAAGAGGAGCTGGTAACATTCCTTCTGAAACTATTCCAAACAACAGAAAAAGAGAGACTCCTCCCTAACGCATATTATGAGGCCAGCATCATCCTGATACCAAAACCTGGCAAAGACACAACAAAAACAGAAAATTTCAGGCCAATATCCCTGATGGACATTGATGCGAAAATCCTCGATAAAATCCTGGTAAACGGAATTAGCAGCACATCAAAAAGCTTATCCACCTCGATCAAGTCGGTTTCAGCCTTGGGATGTAAGTCTGGTTCAACATATGCAAATCAATAAAAGTAATCCATCATGTAAAGAGAACCAATGACAAAAACCACAGAATTATCTCAATAGATGCAGAAAAGACCTTCGAAAAAATTCAACACCCCTTCATGCTAATAACTCTCAATAAACTAGGTATTGATGGAACGTATTTCAAAATAATAAGAGCTATTTATGACAAACCCACAGGCAATAGCATACTGAATAGGAAAAGTTGGAACCATTCACTTTGAAAACCGGCACAAGACAAGGATGCCCTCTCTCACCATTTCTATTCCAACATAGTATTGGAAGTTCTGGCCAGAATAATCAGGCAGGAGAAAGAAATAAAGGGTATTCAAATAGGAAGAGGGGAAGTCAGATTTTATCTGTTTGCAGATGACATGAGTGTATATTTAGAAAACCCCAGTGTCTCAGCCCAAAATCTCCTCAAGCTGAAAAGCAACTTCAGCAAAGTCTCAGGATACAAAATCAATGTGCAAAAATCACGAGCATTCCTATACACCAATAATAGACAAACAGAGAGGCAAATCATGAGTGAACTCCCATTCAGAGTTGCTATGAAGAGAATAAAATACCTAGGAATAAAACTTACAAGGGATGTGAAGAACCTCTTCAAGGAGAACTACAAACCACTGCTCAAAGAAATAAGAGAGGACACAAACAAATGGAAAAACATTCTATACTCATGGATAGGAAGAATCAATATTGTGAAAATGGCCATATTGCCCAAAGTAATTTGTACATTCAATGCTATCTCCATCAAGCTACCACTGAGTATCTTCACAGAATTAGAAAAAACTACTTTAACTTTCATATGGAACCAAAAAAGAGCCTGTATAGTCAAGACCATCCTAAGCAAAAAGAACAAAGCTAGAGGCATCACGCTACTTGACTTCAAACTATACTACAAGGTTACAGTGATCAAAACAGCATGGTACTGGTACTAAAACAGATATACAGATGAATGCCACAGAACAAAGGCCTCATAAATAACGTCACATGTCTACAGCCATCTTATCTTTGACAAATCTGACAAAAACAAGCAACAGAGAAAGGATTCCCTATTTGATAAATGGTGATGGGAAAACTGGCTAGCCATGTGGAGAAAACAGAAACTGGACCCCTTCCTTACACGTATACAAAAATTAACTCAAGACGGATTAAATACTTAAATGTAAGACCTAAAAAACATAAAAACTCTAGAAGAAAACCTAGGTAATACCATTCAGAACATAGGCATGGGCAAAGACTTCATAAATAAAATACCAAAAGCAAAGGCAACAAAAGTCAAAATTGACAAATGGGATCTAATTAAACTAAAGAGCTTCTGCACAGCAAAAGAAACTATCATCAGAGTGAACAGGCAGGCTACAGAATGGGAGAAAATCTTTGCAATCTACTCCTCTGACAAAGGTCTAATATCCACAATCTACAAGGAACTTAAACAAATTTACAAGAAAAAAAAACAACCCCATCAAAAAGTGGATAGAGGATATAAACAAGCACTTCTCAAAAGAAAACATTTATATGACCAACAAACATGAATAAAAGCTTGTCATCACTGGTCATGAGAGAAATGCAAATCAAAACCACAATAAGATACCATCTCATGCCAGTTAGAACGGCAATCATCAAAAAAAAATCAGGAAAAAACAGATGCTGGAGAGGATGTGGAGAAATAGGAACGCTTTTACACTGTTGATGGGAGTGTAAATTAGTTCAACCATTGTGGAAGACAGTGTGGCAATTCCTCAAGGATCTAGAAACAGAAATACCATTTGACCCAGCAATCTCATTACTGAGTATATACCCAAAGGTATAAATTATTCTACTATAAAGACACATGCACACGGATGTTTATTGCAGTACTGTTCACAATAGCAAAGACTTGGAACCAACCCTAATGCTGTCAATGATAGATTTGATAAAGAAAATGTGGCACAGACACACCATGGAATACTATGCAGCCATACAAATGGATGAGTTCATGTCCTTTGCAGGGACGTGGATGACACTGGAAACCATCATTCTTAGCAAACCAGCACAAGAACAGAAAACCAAACACTGTATGTTCTCACTCATAAGTGGGAGTTGAACAGTGAGAACACATGGACACTGGGAGGGGATCATCACAAACTGGGGCCCATCGAGGGGTGGGGGCTAGGTGAGGGATAGCATTAAGAGAAATAAATAATGTAGATGATGGGTTGATCGGTGCAGCAAACCGCCATGGTACGTGTATACATATGTAACAAACCTACATGTTCTGCATATGTATCTCAGAACTTAAAGTATAGTAATAAAAAAAAGGGTGAAAAAAATTGTAAAAAAAATCCCAGCAAATTGAATCCAGCAAAATATAAAAAGAATTATACACGATTATCACATGGAATTTATTTTAGAAATGAAAAGTTTGTGTAACACCCAAAAGTCAGGTTGTATTAGTTTGGTGCAAAAGTTATTGCGATTTTGCCATTACTTTTTTTTTTTTTTTTTTTTTTTTTTGAGACAGAGTCTCACACTATTGCCCAGGCTGTAGTACAGTGGCTTGATGTCGGCTCACTGCAACCTCCACTTCCTGGATTCAAGCGATTCTACTGCCTCAGCCTCTCGAGTAGCTGGGATTACATGCACCCACCACCACATCCGGCTAATTTTTGCATTTTAATAGAGGTAGGGTTTCACCTTGTTGGTCAGGCTAGTATCAAACTCCTGACCTCGCGATCCACCTGCCTCGGCCTCCCAAAGTGCTGGGATTATAGGCTTGAGCCACCGCATCTGGCCACCATTACTTTTAATGGTGAAAACTGCAATTATATTTGCACCAACCTAATATAGTATACATTATCAATAATATAAAGAACAAAAACTACATGTGCATGTAAATGGATCCATAAAATGCATTTGACAACACATTCACTTTGGCTTTATTAAAATACATTAAACAAGTTAGTAATAAAATGGAATTTCTTCAACCTGATAATGGGCATATGCAAAAAACTTACAGCCAACATCATACTTAATGATGAAAGACTAAGTTCAGGAACATGATAAGTAAGAATTCCCTTGCCCCTTGTATTCAACATTATATTGAAAATTTTAGTCTATGAATTAGATGTAAAATAAGTTCTTTTTCTTTTTTTGAGACAGAGTCTCTTTCTCTCATCCAGGCTGGAGTGCAGTGGTGCCATCTCAGCTCTCTGCAACTTCCACCTCCTGGGTTCAAGAAGTTCTTGTGCCTCAGTCTCCTGGGATTACAGACACCTACAACCAAGCCTGGCTAATTTTTGTATTTTAGTAGACACAGTTTTGCCATGTTGACCAGGCTGGTCTCGAACTCCTGATCTCAGGTGATCTACTCACCTCAGCCTCTAAAAGTGCTGGAATTACAGGTGTGAGCCACCATGCCCAACCCAGATGAAACAATTAAAGAACATCCAACTAGATTGGAAAGAAAGAAGCCATCTATGTATATATACAAATACCTGATCTTTATATAAAATACAAACAAATTCATGAAAACATCACAATGGATAAATGAGTTTAGCATAGTTGAAGGCTATGAGGTCATTATACAAAAACTAATTATATTTTTACCCAGTAGCAATAAACAATGTAAAAATAAACTTACAGAAAAAATTCATCTATAGTAGTATCCAAGAAAGTAAAATTCTTAAAGATAAATGTAATCCAGGAGATTTGTATATTAAAAACTATAAAACATTGTTGAAAAAATGTAAAGAGGACCTACATAATGGAAAGTCATCTCATATACATACATTGGAAGATTTAATATTTTTAAGATGGCAATACATTCCAAATTGATAAACAGATTCAAGGCAGTCTGTATTAGTCCACTTTCACACTGCTGATAAAGACATACCCAAGACTAGGTAATTTATAATAAAAAAAGATGTTTAATGGACTCACAGTTCCACGTGACTGGGAAGGTCTCACAGTCATGGCGGAAGGTGAAAGGCACGTCTCACATGGAAGCAGACAAGACAGAATGAGGGGAAAGTGAAAGGAGAAACCCCTTATAAAACCATCAGATCTCATGAGACTTATTCATTACCACAAGAACAGATGGGGGATGCCTCCCCCACAAATCAATGATCTCCCATGGGGTTCCTCCCACAATATATGAGAATTCTGGGGGCTACAATTCAAGATGAGATTTGGGTGGGGACACAGTCAAACCACTGTCTTTATCAAAATCTTAACTAGCATCTTTGCAGCAAATTACAAACTTGCCCTAATATTTCTATGGATACTTGTACGACCCAGGGTAGCCAAAACAATGTTGAAAAGAAGAACAAGGCCGGGTGTGGTGGCTCACATCTGTAATCCCAGTTCTGTTGGAGACCAAGGTGGGAGTCTCCCTTGAGTCCAGGAGTTCAAGACCAGCCTGGGCAATATAGTGAGACCCCCCGCCAAGCTTTACAAAAAGTAAAAAATTAGCCACCTGTAGTTCTATCCACTTAGCAGGCTGAGGTGGGAGGATTACTTGAGCCTGGGAGGTTAGGGCTACAGTGAGCCAAGATCACACTGCTGCACTCCAGTCTGGGTGACAGAGACCCTGTCTCAAAATAAATAAATAAATCAATAAAATAATAATAATAATTTTAAAAAAAGAAAAGAAAAACAAAATTGGAGAGGATTTACATTTCTTAATTTTTTAAAGTCATCATAAAGCTATAATAATCAGGATACCATGATAGTGGCATCAGAATAGGCATACAGATTAATACAATGCAATTTAATTTCCAGGCACCATTCTTATATTTGGAGTTAATTTGTTTTTGACAAACATGACAGCACATTTCTTTTTTTTTTTTTTTTTTTTGAGACGGAGTCTCGCTCTGTCGCCCAGGCTGGAGTGCAGTGGCGCGATCTCGGCTCACTGCAAGCTCCGCCTCCTGGGTTTACGCCATTCTCCTGCCTCAGCCTCCTGAGTAGCTGGGACTACAGGCGCCCGCCACCGCGCCCGGCTAATTTTTTGTATTTTTAGTAGAGACGGGGTTTCACCGTGGTCTCGATCTCCTGACCTTGTGATCCGCCCGCCTCGGCCTCCCAAAGTGCTGGGATTACAGGCGTGAGCCACCGCGCCCGGCCTATGACAGCACATTTCTATGGGAAAATAATAGTTAGCTTCTTTGAGTATTTTAAGAATTGTTAAATTTTTTGAGGAGAACCTACTCCTGTATGCACCTTTGGATAATGACAAGGCTGCCATTTTTCACAGCCCCTGTAATTACAAGGCTATTCTGTTCAAGACTGCTGCAGAGCTGGACGGGGGTAAATATGAATAAGCTAAGTTAAAAAGCTAAAAATCCTGTTGTTTTTGTAAAGGTTCCATGGTATTCCTTGAATAAATAATTGCTCAGTTTGTTGCAAGCTTTTGGTTAACGTCTAGAATTTAAAAAATTATTTTGACAACTCCCCATCAATTTCATTGCTCTTATGAATGAGGAAATTCACGCAGGTCTTTGCTATTCCAGAAATCTTCTTATATACCCATTTCTAAGTGTATATATGTGTGTCAAACACCCTTCCGGAACAGTGGAGGGGCTTGTTTTTATAGATAATAGAGAAAATTGATTTTAAATTTTATATCATAAATGAGCAAACTGAGATCACAGTACCTGCTAAGTTGCTTTGTGTCAAATAAATTGCTATTAGACAATTTGAAGCACTGTTTATTTGAGTAGTAGTCTAATATCATTTTGTATAAATCAAAACGTATTTGAGGCAAGTGAAATACAGTAATGGGAACTTTTCTACAAAGGAAAATGTCTCTACATAGCTTAAGAAGCTCTAAAACTTATATCCAATCATAATGCACTCAGGTAAACCATGGTATATTTATTATGAAAGATGAAATAATTGTGGAAGCATACTTTGTTTAAAGAAAACAATATTATTGAAAGTATTTCACTTAAAATATTCAGCAATTATTTTAGTTTTTAAAATAAGTTCTGTTGTGTATATTTAAGGTATACAAGGTCATGTTATGAGACACATACAAATACTAAAAATGTCACTATAGTGAAATGAATTAACGTATCCAACATTCCACATAGTTGTCCATTGTTTGTGTATGTGGCAAGTACAGCTATCATTTAGCATGACTCTCATATACAGCACAATTTCATTATCTGTAGTCTGCATGTTGTGCATTAGGTCTCTAGATTTGTTTGTCTTATATATCTGCCACTTTGTATTCTCTCATCTGCATCTTTCCACTTCCTCCCTCACCTCTCTACTTTCACCTCAGTACAACTGTTTTGTTCTCTGTCTCTGTATATTTGAATTTTCTAGATTCCATTTATAAGTGAGATTATGCAACATATTTCATTCTGGACTGGCTTATTCCCATGAAAAATTGTAAAATTAAAATGTTGTAGCACTTTTTAGGAAATTGGAAATTGACTTTTAGGGAAACTGCATTTCTAGAAACAATAGAACCTTCTTTAAGCAATTATAAAAAGCACAATTTTATTGCTCTGTCTTACAGGTGAAAAACCATGATATAGTCAAAATTTGAAAGTATAAATTTAAATTGTTTAAGGTATAAATCGTGAAATTGAATAAAAATAAATTTTTTATCAAAATATAATAATTTAAAACATGTTAATATTATATGTATATATGCCTTAAACCATCAAACATATGTTTAAACATTTAACTTATCTATCATGTAAAAGAAGGTCTAGCTTTCCATGGGTAAGTTTATAATACCAGAAGTTGTCTGCAGGTTTTATGTTAAAAGGTAGTGCTGGCTAAATAGCAAAGTCCTTGCTGTGGTTAATTTATGGGTACAAGGTAGGAGGTGTTAAAACTATAGAGCATTTTAAACTCATGATACCATGGCAACTCAGTTTCTTAAAATTAACAATAGACCTAATAAAACACTAAACTCACAAGGAATTCAGCAGTCTGAAAATTGCAGATTTTAATTTTAACACTTCTTAACTTTCTCATAGGACCCTGCTAATTTTTGTTAATCTGTCTATGATTAATTTCTTAAGTCTATAAAATAAGAAATGGTCACAATTACAATAAAACATCAGTACTGTTTTCTCAGTAATAGCAAACAATATAATTATAATATTTTATAAATTACATGTGCTATATATTATGTATGTTTTGGTATTGCGTAGTGATGGCAGGAGATAAAATTTTTTGAAATAATATGAATAATTTAATTAAATGAATAAACACCACTTACCGAACATCTATTCAGTGCAGGCGCTGTGCTACAATAATAATAGCTAACATTTGTTGACTAATTTTATTTGGCACCTGGTGGGTGTTTTTATCAATTATCACACCCAGTCTTCAGAACAACACAGAGGTGAGTTTAATTGCCTTCATTTTTCTCAAGAAAAATTGAGAACAAAGCTTCAAAGAGACTAAGCCTTTTGCCACTATTACATACCTTGTAAGAAATAAGCCTGGATGCAAACTCTATTTTTCCTTCTTCATGACTACTATATCTTAGTTTTTTCTACTATACCACACTGTCTCTTAGGGAATACATGAAAGAATGAGTGTATGAATAAATGTCAGCTTTATCAAGGAATACATGTCTAAGACAAGTTTATTTTGTAGAAGTTAATAAATCAATCTCATATTTTGTTAGTATGGTAGGCAGAATAATGTTCCTCACCTCCAAAGATACGCTCATCTTAATCCCTAGTATCTGCATATATGTATGTTATGTTATTATGTTAATTTATATATGTTATGTTATGTTATGTTATGTTTCATAAAAAGAGGAACTAAAGTTTCAGATGGAAGTATGGTTACTAATCAGCTGACCTTAAAACAAATATGTCGTGAGGGTTATCTAGAAATGCCTAATGTAATCACAAGGGTCCTCAAAAGAGAGAGAATGAGGTAAAATGTGAGAAAGGAGGCAATGTGAGAAGAAGTGATCCACAGTTGCTGGCTTTGAGGATGAAGAACAGGGACCACAAATTAAGAAATTTGTCCTTGATAAACTGGAGAAGGATAGGAAAGAGATACTCATCTGTAACGTCCTGAAAGCACAGTGAGACCTGTGTTGGACTTCTGATCTTCAGAACTATTAAATAATAAATTTGTGCTAATTGTGTGGTAATTTTTTTACAGCAGCAATGGGAAACTAACACAGTTAGGCTTTGTAGATACTAGCTGTTTTGCTTTGATGAAATAGATGAATTTTTCTATCATAAATAAAAACACGTATTTTTTCTTTCCTTTTCTTTTCTGTTTATGTCTCAAGAGAAGCTGGCACATATTCTAAGTAAGCCACCATAAAACCAGAAGAACAGGGGTGATTCTGAGTCTGCTAACATTTCTGGCAGTCCTGGGGATATCGGATATCCCAGTCAACTGGTTCAGGAAGAGAAAAAAATGACTTTCAATGTCAATATTTATCATTGAATGATAAGTCCTGATATTTCAGGCTTGTCTAAGTATAGTGTTTAGAAAGTCAAAATTATGACTTCTATAAGAATACAGAATAAATATATGCCAAATATTTTCTTCAACATTAGTAAGGGTTCAAAAACAATTTGAGGATGAGATAATGCATACTTTTAGAAACGAATGTTAGAAAGAAAGTACTAGGTTACACAAAAAAACCTGTAATATTCTACAGAGTAAGAAAACTGAAACCTCGAGATTATATGTTTGCCTAGAAAGAAATTATTTACATTTCTCCTTTTCTAGGTCTTCAAGTTAACATGTAATTTCACAGATTCTGTGCCTTTAATTGATTATAAATATCTAAGTCAGAGAAGGTGGTGCAAGATAACGAAATAAAAGGCTCCACTGATAGTCCCCCACACCTGCAAGGAAACCAAGTTAACAACTATCTATACTACACAGAAAGAAAAACACACATATAAGAACCAAAACTCAGATGAGCACTCATAGTACCTGGTTTTAACTTCTAGCTCCTCATACCCAGTTACAGGTGAATAAAAACTTCTCCAATATTGCATCTCATGGAAGAGGCTTGGTTGCACAATTAATGGAGTGCATGGTTCTTATTTTTCTATTCAAGTAGCTATATTGTTATGAAAAATTAGAAGATTTATTATTCTTGGTGACAATTAGATCCCATTTAAAATGTTTTATTTTCATTTATAAAATTTCAGTTTACTAATTTGAAGGTTAGAAATGGAACCCAAATGCCCATCAGTGATAGGCTGGATAAAGAAAATGCGGCACATATACACCATGGAATGCTATGCAGTCATAAAAAAGGATTAGTTCACATCCTTTGCAGGGACATGGATGAAGCTGGAAACCATCATTCTCAGCAAACTAACACAAGAACAGAAAACCAAACACCACATCTTCCAACTCATAAGTCAGAGTTGAACAATGCGAACACATGGACACCGGAAGGGGAACATCACACACTGGGGCCTATTGGGCAGTGGAGGCTAGGCAAGGGATAGCATTAGGAGAAATACCTAATGTAGATAATGGGTTGATGTGTGCAGCAGACCACCATGACACGTGTATACTTGTGTAACAAACCTGTGTACTTTCTGCATACATATCCCAGAAGTTAAATTATAATAAACATTTTTTAAGAAAGAAATGAAATAATAGGAGGAAGAAATTAGTTATATAACCATAAGAAAATAAAATATTTTTGAAAAATACCAGTAATATTTCAAAACAAATAACTAAAATTCTTTTATTGCATAATTTGTAAATAATTTGTGTTTCTTTGAGTCTGGATTCCCCAATTAGCGTTCTTATAGTTGCATGCTTCTTGAACAGTACTTGAAATTGACTTAGTTTATGGTAAGTATTCACTACAACTCTTTAGGGTTGTCTAAGCAATGTCACCTTTAAGCTCTAAAACCTGTAATGATAAATCAATTTCTTGAAATACCATTGATTAAATGTACCTAGTATAGTGTTTTCCATGAGGCTGTGACTGTTTTTCTTTGTCAAAGACACAGTCTAGTCTGTAGCTTACATGAAGACACAGTCTAGTCTGTAGCTTACGGAGTTGAACTTCCAGGAAACATTAGAAGAAAGAAAAAAAGTACTTTTTTATGGTTATTTTTTGTAGTATCTAACAGCATCAGAATGTAAAAATGTAATATTTTCTTTTGAACAAAATATGTAATTATGCATATTGATTTGATTAATTTTAAAGATAAGAATGCATTATTTATATTGAAGGTATTAACACATATATGGTGACTTTTATCCATTTTGCAATGTGTACAGTCTCTGAAATATTTATATTAAAATATTTTGCAAAATTGTCCTTTGACTTGACAGCACTTCCCATAAAAGTCTTATAATAATGTCGGAGTTGAGAAACAGAAAGCATTCAAACAAACCGAGTTATCTAGTCTTCTTTTTGTATAATGAAAGAATTCTTTAAAATTGTCGCAAAAGACCCCTGGGAAAATTCAAAGATAGTTTTAGTTGTGAAAGATACACTAATTTTTCTTTTCTTTCTAACTTTAGAGTTTACTCCTAGGGTAAAATCAAAAGAATTATTAATAAAGATTTGGTTACTGGATTAAGCATGACTGTAATAGCCTGAAAAACAATAGTTTTGTTACTTTTTAATCAAAGTGGCAATATAAATAAACACAGAATTAACACTATTTAAATAACCTTAGCTCTTTCACAATCAAGGACATGGCAAAGTCAGCAGAAAGCCAGAAATTATTCTTGTGAGACATAAAATCTTTTATCTGAAAAAATTGTACAGAAGGTGGCAACAAAATTTTACTGCTACTTATTAAAAAAGAACTACTGATCTCAGATTAAATTATCATTTATCAGAGAGAAAAGTAAAATGTATTTTTATTAATATAACATTTGTCAGTATAAAATTCACAAGTTCTCTCTCTTATTTTAAATCATTTATAAATTAGGATATCAAACTTAGTAAAAAAAATTAACACATTCATGCTGTTTTAGAGTCATTATTTGTAGTTACTATAAAGCAGAGAAAGCAGTTTACTTTCTGAAAACTATAGCTTTATGTAATTAAATATGGCCTTTATTTCTTTTACATCCAAGAACCACCTGACACTTCAGAACAAAACCAGTGTCAATTTTTCATGGATAATCAAAACTCATTCCATGTTCTTGCATACAAAGTTTTACTTTTCTGCTACTGACCTTCCAGTATGTCTTCACACACATGAACTAAACTATTAACCAAGTTCTATTTCACTGCCAGCGTCAAAAATATTTGACTTTTATATCCAATTTCTAATCACCTGGGGAAGAGAAGTTGCTCAATTTATAAAACTTTCTTAACAAAATTTGAAAAACAAGATGTAATTTTGAGAAATATAACCCAGATGAAATATTTATATATTCACAAGTTGACTTTGAATATTTAATTTTTCAAAAGAAAGCAATTGAGTTATTTCTAACTCAAACATGTCCACTTTTATTGTTTTCAATATACATAGGTACTCACAGTGTTTCTCAATCAAAGGTCATTAAAATTCTGCAACAACACCCATGCTTGCTGCTCTAAGTAATACCCTGGCATTTATTATGAAACAGCATCTCCCATTTACATACTTTCGCCTGTGGTCATGGAGGTATTAGTGGTGGTTGTTATTGGTTCTCTGATCTAATCCATAGTAACTTCATAGTGATATTTTTAAAAATTATAGTTACTCGGCCGGGCGCGGTGGCTCACGCCTGTAATCCCAGCACTTTGGGAGGCCGAGGCGGGCGGATCACAAGGTCAGGAGATCGAGACCATCCTGGCTAACACTGTGAAACCCCGTCTCTACTAAAAATGCAAAAAATTAGCCGGGCGAGGCGGCGGGCGCCTGTAGTCCCAGCTACTCGGGAGGCTGAGGCAGGAGAATGGCGTGAACCCGGGAGGCGGAGCTTGCAGTGAGCCGAGATCGCGCCACTGCACTCCAGCCTGGGCGGCAGAGCGAGACTCTGTCTCAAAAAAAAAAAAAAAAATTATATTACTCAAATCAATTATGTGAGGTTTTCCTTCTTTAATACTACTCTAAGTTTAGTCAGAGAAAATATTTTAGGATGCAATAATGCTTGGATACATGGACTGCCCTGTCATTATTTGTGTCTATGATATAACCATTGGCTATCTCAGTAAACCTGATCTCCAACTCCCTCCTTGATTTATGTAACTTGCATCTATATCCAATCTCACTTCTTTAAGCTTCTATTTGTAACACCCAATCTTAGTTTATAGGGACTTAAGTCCCTATATTATAATGGCCAATAATGACAAAAAACCACTCTCTGAACCCATGTGCCTGGTTTGTATCCTGAGTTCATTATACGACTCTGTCAGTTTCCTGTCAGTTTCCTCATGAGTATAAAGGATGTTAATAATAAATCTACCTAATAAGAATGTCATAGGCATTAAAAATAAAATGTATGTCATGCATCTTTTACAGCGTCAGCATTTAGCAAGTATTTTACTAAATGTTAGTTACTCTTAATCCTGTATCTAGGAGAGGCTGCACAAAGTAGGGATAGCCTATAAAATGAAAAATAACCATCTAAGATCAGAAGATAGGTATGTATAGTTCTGCCTGCATTACATCCTCAGTTTTCAAAGAGGGACATTACTGAAGGAAATGATGTTCACAAGCTTAGTTAAGATGGCATTAGAAAAAGTGTTTGGATATGTATGTGTTTATTTGTGTTGGGAGAGAATAACTGGGGCCTGATGGGAGTGGGACAAGAGTTACTGAGTCACTGACTCAGAAATAAAAACCACTATTTACAAACAGTAGTTATCAGTTAAACTTTTAAAAAAAGGGCATTTATGCTTGTTTTATTTTGTTTTGTTTTGTTTTGTTTTTCAAAAAAGTTAGAAAGGGAGTAGGAGTATGAGAGATTGTGTTGAACTAAAAGAGAAACAACCAGCACGTGCCCAAGAGTGTCTACTGAAAGGAAGAAGACAGAAAACTAGAATCATGTTGGACACAAGCAGGGCCTAGACTTAGGCTGAGAAAAATGCCCCCAATGCTGTTTGCCAGGATACCGTGACATGTTCTCTAGGACTTCTGGTATATTGAGTCTTCTCGATCCTCCACTTCTTTTTTGGATCATTTTATTCATTTCTTTGACCAAACAGATACTTGATAATTTCCAAGGATTATCACTCTCCATAGCACATGACATTTCTTTACTAAAAAAAAAAAAAAAAAAAAAAAAAAGGAGTGATTGGCTACTGCAAATTTCTGGTTAGTAACAATTATCATCAGTGTCCTTTGCTATTTTGCTTTCCAACGTAGTCACTTATGCCACTCTCTCTTGAGTGACCCTATTTACCAACTGTCAGGATACTCCAAAACCTCTCTTAAAAATCTTTTTTTTTTTTTTTTCAGTTCCTCTTTCTAACTTTGTTTATGGATTTTCATGTTTTCACTGTTCACCTGTACTGCAAATGAGCTTTGTAATTCCTTGAACTTTTTAATTTGAATAACTTTTACATCCTCTACATTTTAGTTTCATGCCTACATACAAACTATCTATCTGGTTCACCTCTTCAATAAAAAAGAGACTCTTCTAAAATGCAGTGGACATCTGAGGTCCACACAGTTCAAAGCAAAGGCATGCAGACTTGAAATTTTGTTTTAATGCTATAGATTTTCTGTAAGAACAAGACATAGTGTGCCTTTGTTTTATATCATTAATGCACACATAAAATGCTTTCCTTATCTTTTCTTCACCTGACCCCTAACGCATACAAGCTCTTTCTTAAAAAGAGCATATAAAGAAAAGAATATGTTTAAAACTACAAATTCTCATCCATTAGTAAAAACTTAATAATTAGTTTTTAAAAAGAAACTACACAGACAAAATTAGTGATCCTTCATGGTCTGTCACGTCTTTCTTGGAAATGTATCCCTTCTATTATTTTCTTTCAAGCTTTAGAGGTTGACACCATATAGGATTGTCAACTGTTTAGACTCTGATTATTGCAATAATGTTTAATGAGTCCAAATTCAATTTCTGTATCTGTAATATATTCTGAACACTATAGCTTTTGTAACTTCCTAAAATAACTGTGATCTTGTAATTTTCCTGCTAAAATATCTATAAAAATTTCTAATAAATTAAGTTTTTGTCATTTATTCATTGAATAAATATTTGATGCTTACTAAGGTCTATATCCCATGGATATACTAATAAATAACACATAAAATGTCTCTGATGTCATGAAGCTTAAATTCTAATTTTACTAAGTACAGAGTAATATGATGGAAAGTGATAGGTGAAGGGTACTTTCTTTGACCAAAGAAAGGCCCTCTAAGCTGTTGACATGCTAGTTTACTTATCTAGGGATACAGCCAGGAAAATGAATGGAAGCAGCATATTGTAGACAAAATGCAAAAAGTAGAGTAGAGATGCTAGGGCAAAAACAGAGATGATCTTTCCAGCCCTAGAACATGAAGAGGAGACTGGCAAAAGATGATGTAAAAAAGGAAGGCAGGGCCAGATGGTGTTGGAATTTCAGGCCGTAGAAAAGGCTTTGTATTTCATTCAAAGTGCAATATGATTCATTCTAAGTGCAATGTAATTTCAATATTATATTAGGATTTTTTAAAAATTCCAACATGCAGATGCTCACTTTGAACAACTTTTATGCAAAAAAGGGAAATTTCATGGAATATTAGTAGAATATCTCACAAAATTAAGGCTAGCAATGGAACTGTGTGTCTCAGGAATAAAAACGTAGATTAGAGACTTACTGGGAATAAATTATTTCCACTTTATCTTTGCTTCCTTCAGTGTGTCTGCTTCCTTATTCTCTCTTTTTTTGGAACAGATTTTCTTTTATCCCCCTGAAACATAGTCATCAAAAACTCATAAGTGGCACCATAGTTACAAACAATACTAACATATAACTCCTCTACCCATGCTCCTTCCCTGACTCAACCTCTCTGTCTCCCTCCTCTCTGTCTCTGTCTTTGTCTCTCTCCCTCTCTCTCAGTTGCTTCTAAAATTTACAGCTAGGTCATAATTGCACAACGAACTGTGTACATCAAAAAAGCAATCAGTGAATAAAACATTGAAAACAGAAGTACTGTGTTTGAACATCCAGAAATTCATGAAAATATGGAAGAAGATAACAATAAATAAATAGCTACATATTTTAATAATGACTTATGCTTTCTAAGCACTTATAATTTTATTTGTTTTTCTCTAAGAAATAGTGTCAAGTGGACAAGAAATGAGTTACTGTGCCAATTTTAGAGATAGGCTGAAAATTAAACAGGTAATATCCTTCTTAAAGTTAATAGGTAGCTAAGAGTTGTCTGGGAGACTAATTCTATTTTAGAGACAAAGCCATCTTCATATCCATATATCTAATGCAATCCATAGGATTAAATTAAGTTTTTTACATCAGCTTTCAAGGTCCTCCATGGTTTTCTCTAAAATGATTCCTACATGAACCAGACATGCAATTTTTAATGTGTTATTCAGGGGCTCCTGAGGAGCTCTATACTCTATGTCTATACTGGGATCCATTTATTCAGGCTTGTAGTCATGTTTATTTTAGGGAACACTTAAGTATATGTCTTCTTGACAATGAATTTTTATCCACATATGACTCAGTACGATTAATCTGATAAAATTTGCCAACTTTTAACTTTGTACAAACTTAAAACTGTATCCTCAGAATTCCCCCCTAGGGACTATGAAAGTCTAAGATCCTCATATTATTTTATACATTCTCCTAGCACTTTTCTTTAACCAAAATATGGCCATTCCATAACGATGCTATTTCCCAAGAGATACACAAAAGCAGAAGATATTTAGCTCTCTGACACAATATAATTTTGGAACAGGAGGTAGAATAGATGCCATTCTTCATTAGAAATATTTGTCAGTGGTTCACAGCCTTTCTATGATATCTTTTATCCTCAATATTGGTGACTTCAGCATCTATATTAATGGACCTTTCAAAGAATATTTGTATCTATCTTCTTCTCTCCACTACCTGTTTTGGTGACCATCACCCTAATCAGTTTCTCAACCTCCTTGTTTTGCCCCTCCAGTTCATCCATTCCACATGGATCAGCATGAATATTTCTTTTATGCCCCAAATAAGATCATACAAATATCCTTCTTAAAATCTTTGCATAATCTTTTACTTACAGCAATATAGCAGATTCTCAAATAATGTCATTTCATTATAACATTGATGAGATATACACCCAAAGGAAAATAAATCATTCTACCCAAAGACAACTGAATTTGTATGCTTATTATAGCAGTATTCACATTAGCAAAGACATGGAATCAACCTATATGCCTAACAGTGAAAGATTCGATAAAGAAAATGTGGTAATATACACTGTAGAATACTACACAGTCATAAAAAGAACAAAATTACATCATTTGCATCCATTATCCTAAGCAAATTAATGCAGAAATAGAAAACTAAATGTCATATGTACTCACTTATAAGTGGGAACTAAACATTGGCTACACAGGCAAATAAAGAAAAGTAACTGTAAAGACCTTGGAGCAGGAAGAAGATATGGCATTATCCAGAGAATGTCAGAGGGTTTTTAAGACAAGAAAATATAGAGATAATGGAGAGGACTGTAAAGGGCATCAGACCGTCTTTGGAGGTTTGATTCATCAGGGCTTGCAGACAGTAGCAAGTAAAGACCTTGGAGCAGGAAGAAAACGGCAACAATAAATAGTGGAGATTCTAAAAGAAGGGAGGGAGGGGGACAAGGGAAGAAAAAATTTTATTGGGTACTATGTTCACTATTTGGGTGATGGGATCAATAGAAGCCTGAACCTCAGCATTACACAACATAACTTTGTAACAACCCTGCACATGTATCCCCTGCATCTAAAATAAGAAAAGAAAAGAAAAAATAATAGTATTGATTGGAATAAATAAATCTATTCCCAGCAGGGGCCACTGTCAGTGTGGAGTCTTCACATTCTTTCCATGTCTACCTGGGTTTTCTCCTCAGGTATTCCATTTTCCTATCACATGTAAAAGATGTGCATGTGAGGCTAGTTAGTGTGTCCAAGGTTTATAGCTCGCATTTATTTCAATGTTCAATATTAGACATGTTTTGGGCCTTTATTTAGAAGTTTGGTGGTGTATTTGTGACCAGAAATATGCCATAGGAACTTAACTCTTGCTTATATCAATTAGCCTATGGTAAAATTGGTTTCATTAGACATTGCTTCACTCAAAGTCATAGTTTCCAAGAACCTATCAAAGACGTTAAGTGTGGACTTACTGCATCTAACACAGTGCTTTATTTATACAAAGCATAGCAAGTCCTGGTGAATCAAACCTCCAAAGCTTGTCTGATGCCCCTTACAGTCCTCTCCATTATCTCTGTATTTTATTGTCTTAAAAGCCCACTGACATTCTCTTGATAATGCCATCTTTTCTTCCTGCTCCGATATCTTTACAGTAACTTTTCTCTCTGTCTTTGAAATACAGAATATAGTTCCCCTAGATTCCCTAGATAGAGATATCAATAAAAATAATCTGGTCACCTTTCAACTTAAATGCCAACTCTTAGAAAGGACTTCATAGCTAATAAGCTCCTTTTTATAAGTATTTTTATAACACCATGTTAATGTATTGGTTTTATTCTGTTGTAAACTGGTATAAGGCAAAGAGGCATTAAATTATTGCTTATCACTAATATCATTATTATTTAACAAGAAAAAAATGAGGGACATACATTTCCTCTTTCTAACTTCATAGATAACAATAAAAATAAGCTTCAGATCAAATTCTGCCACACACTACACATCTAATAGTAAAACAAATAACAAATACCCCCAAACCTGACAAGTGAACATTCACTTCCAAGACTCTGTATTATTTCATCAGCTAATTGCATAAAATGTGCACTAGAATCAAATTAAACAATATGAGATTGTCAATTAACTATACAATCAAAGGTAGGTATCAATAATCCTCTAAGTCAGTGGCAAAAGAAATACCATTTCAGGTTCAAGTGTCAGGAGTCACCTCAAAGAATAGAGAAAACTAAACTCATCAGATCCAATACACTGTTCAGGTAAAGACAGATAAGCCTATACAACCCTTCTAGCTAATACCTTATTTTGAAATCCATTCACTTCATTAAAATAGTTTATTTATAATTGTTAATAAAGCATCTTTATTAACAGTTGTTGATCAGAAATACAGTGAGTAAACACTGTTGTGGCTTCTTCTAGAGTGCTTTTAAAATACTATTTAATCATCTGTGTAAACTGTAATTCTGGTCAGGATGTTAGACAATTGGGTATATATTAAACTTAAAGTAAACATACCCACAAACACATCCAACCATGTATGGGCACACACACACACACACACATTCACATAGACACCATTAGTATAAGTTTGGCATAACTCTCATTGGTCTTATGACCGAGAACTGAGACCCTTTGTGTACTGTTTATTGTTTGTTCCAGGAAACTGCACAGGAAAGCTAAGATTATAAGCCAGTACGTAATATCACTCTTTGCTTTCAGAAATGTTTGCAGGTTAATTTATCTGTGACAATATTCTGCTCTTCAAGGTGAATACTTTCTTTAACCAAACATAATTTTCCCTATCAAACAGCATGTTAAGATTCTTTCAAGATTATCATTCCACAGGTTAACCAGTCCTTAAGTATTACATCACAGGCTTTGCTCAATCCCAGTCAGTTCACTAGCTTGATGAACCCATTGAGATCATTTGATCTCAGGCCCCAAACCCTATAAATATCTTCAACCTACTACTCCTTTCCAAGAGATGGCTAATAGTCTATCAAAGTGTACTCACCCTTAATTTACAGAATTTTAATAAACAGAGTTTTGCTTAATTAACAGTTGTCTGGTAATATTATATAGTTCACTAGCTATCGGGTACTATGCTCATTACCTGTGTGACAAAATAATCTGTACACCAAATCCCATGACATGTAATTTACCTAACAAACCTGTATATGTACCCTTGAACCTAAAATACAAGTTAAAAAATAAATAAGTAAAAATAAAATGAAACAAACTATAGCCACCATGACTACCTGTGCATTGTTAGCACACATCATGAAAACTGTGAAACCTGGTACAGAATTGGTACTCAAATAATATTTGAAAATCAGTGCAGACATGAATCATTGCTCCCTTTCATTGTACTGTCCTGGGTGTTCTCTTGACATCCAAATTATATTCTCCTACAAGGCTCACTTCAAATTCTATTCGGTTCAGAAGATTTTCTGACTTCTCCAGTCCGAACTCACTTTATTGTACTGCTACACATTGTGGTATTAATGTATTACATAGTATCTATTTCTTTTTTTCGTGTTACTATCTTTGGGTGCATGGATTGATCTGAACCTTATTATGAGATTCTTGAGACCAATGTTGTCTTTTATACTTTATTCTTTTATAGCCACTGTGTTGCTCCCAACTCCACCCAGATGTCCTTTAAGGTCTTGCAATCACAGGAATCTACACATTATTTTTTAAAATTTAATTATCTGTATTTTACCTTCCTTTCCTGGTTGTGATTTTTAATGGCCATGTTTAATATAAAAACAGTTGAATATAATTTTTAATTAAATATATCACAAAATAAATCTCATTGAGGATAGTTTTAACTTGGTTACAATGTTTTCATGATTGTGAAGTACCTATGCTCTTAAATTTTATTATAGGTGATCTTGACTTCACATGTATATATTAGGTATGGTTATTAGTGTCTGAAAAATTTTTCTAAATTCAGAAATAGACAAAAGAAAATTCTGGGTGTTCTGTTGGTACAGTGTTGAGATTGATGTATTATTGTCTGTGATAAAACTCTGTAGGGTCAGAGGTTAACTTGTAATTATTGGCCAGTAAAGATGAAGGTAGGTTTCCTCCACTGGGACTAATAACAACAGAGACTGGAAAGAGAGTTGGATAACTCTGTGTAACACTCAATCACCCAGGGTTCAGAGCAGGGGAGAAAATATGAAACATATGCATCAGGAGGGAGGTTGATGGAGAATAAACAGCACACAGATACTGTGTTTTTTCTCTCCTGCTGTGAACGCTGGGTGATTGAGTGTTATACAGGTTTATGACCCTGTTGGATTTTAACCAGCTTTGTTAAAAATTCAAGTTTTGTATTTTATCCAAATATTTTTTGTTAAATTGCTTGAAATCTCAAATGTTCTTTGGAGCAATTTTAACATTTTATTGGTTTTCTGAATAACTGATGATTTAAATAAAATCATTGGCACATGATTTTATGAACTTATATAAAGTCACAGTATTACCTTTATGAAATTTTATAAATTTACATAAAGTCACAATATTACCTTTATGAAAATTACTCTTTAGGACACTAGTTGTTGAGTCGCAGTTGATATTGGTGTTTTATCCAACTTTATAGGCATTTTATGAGTAAGATAATACTTTTTATTAGGAAAAGTCCAGACTAAACAGTAACCTAATTTAACAATGGTGCTAATCTAATATTTTCCTCACACAAGTTGTAACAGTAAAATAAAGAAAACTCCCCTATGTATAAAAAGTCAGCATTTTAAGAAAATTTTCTTTTTTTTTTTTTTTTTTTTTTTTTGAGACGGAGTCTCGCTCTGTCGCCCAGGCTGGAGTGCAGTGGCGCGATCTCGGCTCACTGCAAGCTCCGCCTCCCGGGTTCACGCCATTCTCCTGCCTCAGCCTCCCGAGTAGCTGGGACTACAGGCGCCCACAACCGCGCCCGGCTAATTTTTTGTATTTTTAGTAGAGACGGGGTTTCACCGTGGTCTCGATCTCCTGACCTTGTGATCCACCCGCCTCGGCCTCCCAAAGTGCTGGGATTACAGGTGTGAGCCACCGCGCCCGGCAGAAAATTTTCTAAGATTATGTAATTACTTTTAGGGATTGAGGAGCTCATCTGTTTGGGAAAACTTTGTTAAAATCTTTTGATTAAACAAAGATATGTACAAGTGTATTTCCTGTGTGAGAAGTATTTTACGTGATTCTCTTCAAGTTTTCAAACTTTGCATTAATTCACCTTAGCACTGTTTGTGAAATGCAGACTCTTTGGTTCTACTTCCAGGAGATTTGATAATTGAGTAGTCCTGTTTGAAATAAATAATTTCAAATCGGCCTTAAAAACACAGTATCTATGTGCTGTTTATTCTCCATCTACCTCCTGATGCATATGTTTCCTTTTTTTCTCTCCTGCTCTGAACACTAGGTGATTGAGTGTTATACAGATTGGATAACTCTCTTTCCTTCCGGGTTCTGGTTGGCTTCAACCAATGAAGGCATAGCAGGAGGTCAAATGAAGAAAAAGAGTGAGTTCAGGTTACATAGTTCTTTAGTGCCCTGCTTTTGTGTGTTTTTGAAAGTGGCTGCATCCCTATAGAACTATAGCTTCTGTAAGGTGACTAAATTCTGACTTGCATTCAGTGCTGGAAATGGTTTCTGGTTGTTACTCGTCCCTGAGTAGCTTGAAACATCCTATGAAATCACTTAATCCCATCTACAACACTTAGTTATTTCAACATAGTATTTTTGAAATATGGGTTCAATAGGCTGCCTTTTGAGGGAACTAGGATAATATTAAAAATAAATAAAATGCAGTTGTCATTGCATCTGCTTTTTAGGAATAGTTCTCTAAGATGGCTGTGCATACTTCAGCAAATTTAAAGTTCTTTTTCCCTTACATCTGGTATGAGTAGCAATGTATAATTATTATAAGGGTAATTATTATAAGGTATTATAAGGGTATAATAATTATATTATAATAAATATTACAATTATAATAATGGTGGCTTCAGAATTAAATTACTTTAGATATTGTTAACTCTTAGCCTTTTTTGGCTTATCATCGTTTATACATAAAGATGTCAATTGTAGCTTCCACACTACATAATACACACAGGCACACATACACACACTCCACAAAATTTTGCATGAAACCCTGAAGGCTTTAGGCACCACAGATTAAACAGAACACTTGCCTAGAATATAGACATTCTATCCAGCAGAAAAAATGCTAGCAGAGTAATGCATCTTTAGATCTGTGTGTGGGGTGTGTGTGCATTGAATCTCATCAGATTCATTATATATATTTACACAAATATATTCTTTTATAGGCACGATAGGCACAACTACATTATAGACATGCATAATAGGCACTTAAGAAATGTTTAGATAAATAGAAAAACAGATTATGCTTCTTGTCAAGTCTGGGATTTCTTTTTAATAAGAATTATATGCAAATTTTTCAGGACTGCAATTCTTGTTAAATTTGTATAGAATCATATTTCTTAAATTCCTCTTTCATCACAATAAAAATGATGCGAGAGTCTATTGTATCAATATTTCCTAATATCTCTGAATTATCAAATCCATATTTCATCATGATGATATTATAGAAATAAGAACAGTATTTTTGTTTCTCACCTCTGCATAAAATGACTACACAATTAAACACTTTCCTTTTGTTTTCCCCCAGTATAACATAACAGTAGCATTTTGTTCCTGTCTATCAACTGTCCTATTTAGGGGAGGTCCCTTGGTATAATCTTCACTGCTATATCAACTGTACTAAAAAACCCACAACACCCATGTACTCCAATCCTTCAGTTTTCACATCTTTGGAGAGATTATTAGTAACAATTTGAATTAATTATACTCTTAAGTTTCAGCTTTGTTAATGATAATATAAACCAGCCATTTAGAAAATATGACTAAAGTGTGAAGTACACTGATATTGTCTTGCATATTGTAAAAAAGCCTCAACTGGAAAAGGATGAGATTGGGGATCCAGGTAGCAAATTAGATTGATGCGCTATCCTCGACATAATGGCATTTTCATTTCTGAGCCCTACCAGGGCCAAAACAAAACCATTTTTTATAGTTGTTCGAAATCCCAAGAGAAATGAGTTCAGGTGGTCTCAACTCAGTTTCTCACGTACAAGGGGACACATCAAAAAGCTGTCATGGATTGATAGTAATTTATCATTTTCACTTTTAAAAAGCCGTGGGATTAGAAGCATGAAGCAAAAGTAAAAAGAAGTATTTCCAGCAACATGTTTTTTTTTTTCTTTTTGTATCAGATGGAAGTTTCTCCTTTATTTTACAAGCATAGTTTTCTAAAACAAATAATAAGTACATTTTGTTATGACATAGTATTTAAAATTTTCTTTAATATTCAATTATTAGCATTTAAAATGGAAAATTGGTGTCACTTGTAACCACTGTTTACAATAAATGTAGAAATCAAATGTTAAACATATTTAAAAGTATTGATGTCAGACAGGCAAATAAAACTTAAATCTAGGTTTTCTTACGTACTTGTGTCATCCAGATGAAAATTTGTAGATACCTTAAATATATAAAATTCACAAATACTTGTGTTTTAAAGCTGTTGAATAATTTTATGTTAACATGTTTTTCAAGGAAACCAAATAACTCTTGAAAATAAATATAGTTAGTAAAAATGATTATGTAACATTCTATAAAGTTTGGTGCCTTCTGAAGTGTAATGGTGTGACATTACAATGTAGAAAAATTATTTTCGATGTTTGCTGTGGATATTCAACTTTTCATTCACCCATCTACCTCTCAGAAATCTGAAATGTCAACTGTGTGACAGTCAAGAGAATATACCAGTATTTGAAACATTACAGAGATGTGGGTCACAAGGACAGGACACAGTGTAATTTATTTAAATATTATTTGGTTTTCTTCTCAGATATTGGCTAACCAAAAATTATTAAATTAGACAAGAAGTCAGAAGTATTTTAAAAATATGAAATCTAAAAGCATGCATATTATAATCATTTTCATTTTGAATACAAGGCATACAGAAATATATTCAGGTGCCCTTTGAAACAAATTAGAAGGAAGGTGGAGAATGTCATGGCTTATTAAAAAGCAACGGCAATTCTGTTCCCTTGAAAATGTCATAAAAAAGATAATGCAAAAATTAACTTTAGTTGGTATTGAAAGAGAGAGAAAATTTCAATAGAAATTCATTACGATTATCAATTTGATAAGAGTAAGCTATTTGGATCACATAATAGATGTTTTCATATTATGAAAGTTGTATATTAGAGCCAAGCTGTGCTCATTGATAATTTATTACCTTTTAGTTTTACATATATTCAAGGAATCATGTGGTTCAATGGCAGAACTAATATAAAATAAAATGTCATGTTAATATGCAATTTTTAAAAATGTACCTTAGAAAGATGTGTACTAAGGTACGTACTAAAGAATGTAGTAAGCGGGTGCTTTATCCATTATGAAATTTATGTAAATCTGTAGCTAATTTTTATCTCATTTTGTTGAGGAGTTTTGTTTCTGTTGTTCCCTGAAGATATACAGCTTTCACAGTTCCTAACTTGGAAAATAACACCATTTCTTTTCAACAAGAAAAGGGCATTATGAAGAAACAGAATAAATGATGCACAGACCCACTCTTTTGTTTAAAATGAGATTAAAGAAACAAACCCTTCCACTTCAATCAGCATTCATAAAAATGAGAGAAGAACTAAAATCAAAGAGAATGAAATGAGTTGTGTTTAATGATTTTAATGTTCTCCAAATGAGGTAAATGAGCACCCTTTTCATTAAGATGGTATAGAACTAACATCAGTAAATTTTCCTTAACAAATCAGTAATTGTGGAGAGAATCTTTTCAAGAATCCCAGGACACCACATATTACTACTGTTCAACAGAAAAACTAACTATTATTATTCAGCAGAATTATCTCAATTTTTTAGGACAAACACCAAAAATATTACACAAACACATTGTTGAATTTAATATTTTATTTAAATTTTTCCCAAAGAGGCTAAAATGTTTTATTCACACAACATCTGTCTTTTAGATATAATTAACATCACCATGATTCAAACATTTTATGCTTCCTTCTGAACCTCAATTCTTTTTCATTTTTGGTCTCACTCTTTTATTCTCAGCATTAAATTCAACTTTACTTGTCCTGTTACCCTAAAATAAATATAAGAAAGAAATTTAATTGTAAGAAATTTTAATATAAGAGAGAATATTTACCTGAAATCCACGTTATTTCCCCACTAAGGATAAGAAGTTAACATAATTCAAATTGTCTCAGTCAGCTTTTGAAGTACTTGTAGGTCATTTTCTTCCCACAGCTTTCTTTTTTCTTTCTTTCTTTCTTTCTTTTTTTTTTTTTTGTGGGAAGTAATCAGCCACAAAATATTTTCAAACTGTTTCTCAGTTTCTAAAGACAATGTCCTAACTACACCTTTACTATTTTCTTAATACTTTCAGTAAGTCTTGAACGAAGAAAAAGTTAATGCCCTAATGAAAGAGTTATGATTTCAATAAAATTAATCAGTGTATTGCAATAATTTTCACAAAAATATTTTGAAATAAAAACTTGAATTAAACAAACCTACTTCGGGTTAATTGATTAATTAGAACCAAAAATGAGATTACACTTACCATATATTTATTTGACAACATTATATTAAGCTCCAGAGAGGATACAAAGCTGAATAGGTAAAATATCTATTAAGTACAATAATTAAGTACCAGTATAACAAGCTGAAAATATGTGAATAGTAAGTTCACAGTATGGCAAAAGCAAATCAATAGTAATAATAATTATTGATGTAACTTACAGAGATACAACTTAACTATTTTTGAGACAACTTATAGTGACATAACTTAACTATTTTGACTGAAAACTGAACTCAACTTTAGGAAATTATTGCTTAGGACAATAAGACTGAAAAGCATCCAATATCTTTGCTCTTTACTTCAGGAAATTTTCTTTGAAAACAATTTTCTCATTTGGGCAAATAATTGGCTCATCAAGACAATAGTGTGCTCACCTGGACAAAAAGCTCAACAGTCAGAATAAATGTTTTCTAATGAAACTTTGTCATCTTTTCCTGCCAATCAATTCTAAACTATAGTGTTACAAAGTTTGCCAACCAGTCCCCTGCCTGGGATGAGCTATGTTAAATCAAACCCAAATTCCAAAAACCTCATTAGTATATTTTCCTGGCTTTACTATATTTATGAATTACTATTAAGACTCTGCCAAGATGTAGTTCTTTTATGATACTGTAAATTTAATATATTCAGCTTTACTTGATGAATAACTTAGGTAGTTTTTTTTGTTCCTAACTTAACTACTCCGTAGTCAATAGTAGGCAGCCCTGAATGTCTTGCCAAGATGGTCATCAAGCTTTAAAGCTCTCTCAGAAAATTGCATTACCTGTGGCTCCCTGAGTCTCTTGCTTGGAATGTTGTTCTGACTATAATAGTGAGGTAAGTCCCACTTTGGGTCTGAATACAATGCTGAGATAACTTTGTCTCCTAAAAATAAAATAAACATTTTAAAATAAACCTTTTGCTTAGCCCATCAGTTTTTAAAACTCTTTCTTTAGCACCGGGTCAGTAAAAACCTGTCCTTTTACTTACGGCATCATTTTTTTTTCCTTGGATTGACCTTTCCACTTTCTGTTTTGAGTTATTAGAGGAATTTCGTAGAAGAGAAAATAAAACATAGATTACAATAAATCTGTCCGTTAATTGAGTTCCAAGGGCCAAAAAGTCCCAGAAGTCTTGTCAGTTTGACATCTTTACACAACAAGCTTTGCCTTCGGTCAACTATCTTTCTAAATGACAAAATTACAGAGGCCAGTTGGGGATATTTTTGATATGAACTCAATTGTTCTTTTGAGAGGTATCTTAGAACAAGAAATTGGTTACCATGTAAAATATTATATGCTTTGCTTTTAAAATATTTTATGTGAAAAACTGAAATTAGAAAATTGTTCTGTAAAATTGTCTTTACAAATTATTCTGTAAAGGATAATTTGATAAGGGAAAACAAAAAAGGAAATAAATTTCAATATCCTATTCTTTTTTTTTTTTGAGATAGAGTCTTGCTCTATCTCCCAGGCTGGAGTGCAGTGCGGTAATCTCGGCTCACTGTAAGCTCCGCCTCCTGGGTTCATGCCATTCTTCCGCCTCAGTCTCCCGAGTAGCTGGGATTACAGGCACACACCACCACACCTGACTAATTTATATATATATAATATATATACACACACTATATTTATATATATATAAAATACATATTATATATATGCGTGCATATATATATAATATATATTATATATATGTGTGTATATATATGTATTTATTTTTAGTAGAGACAGGGTTTCACTATGTTGGTCTCAATATCCTATTCTTTTAGATATTGTGATGATTAATTTTATGTTTCAACTTGGCTGGGCCAGAGTGCCCAAATGTGTTCAAACACTATTCTGGATGTTTCAGTAAGAATGTTTTTGAAAGAGCTTAACATTTAAATGAGTAGACTTTGGGTAAAATGGACCTCCATAGTGTGGGTGAGCATCATCCAGTAAGCTGAAGTCTGAATAAAACAAAAGGACTGACCTCTGCAGAGCAATAATGAATTCCGTAGCAGACACCCTTCACATTTAGACTACCACATTGCCTCTCTGCTGGGTCTCCAGCCTGTTGGTCTTTCTGCAGATTTTGGACCTGATTGTCTCCATAATCAAATGAGCCAATTCCTTAAAATACATCTTTATCTTTATGTATTCACATCCTATTGATTCTTTTTCTCTGGGGAATCCAAACTCATACAGATAGATCCTCACAATATAAAATTGTCCTATGCTAGTTAAGAAGCGAGCAGACTAAAATAATGTGGATACATAATGTACTCTGAAATGGAACCAAGCACTTAACTCAGGTTTCTTCTAAATTCTTCAGAAGAGAGTTCTGTAAGCATTAAAGAACAGTCTTTGAAAACATTTTGTTGATAACATATGCTACAATATTAACCTTAAATCCTGTCATTATTACCCAAGATCACCCTTGGAAAGAAAAATTCCTCAGGGGGTAGAAATTTGTATAAAAAACTTCAAACATTAACAATACTTCAGCCAATACATCTCACTAGTATATTTCCAACCAAAGAATGTTTTTTTTCTCTTGTGAAACAAAACCTGCTAACTAAAAAGATGTCGTAAATGGAACTACGTCTTTAACTGCTCTTCCAAAATATTCTTCCTGGAGATAAGTAATTTGAATCTCAACCTACTGTTTTCCTCATATCTAAGTTGAAGCTCTAATTGAATATATTCACAAGTTCTTAGTCTTCTTATGGTCCAAGTATCCTGTTGATATTGACAGACTTTTTGGTGTTGAATACATTAAAGTTTAGATTCTCTCACATATACATCTCCCCAACTTGTACCTTTTCCTTCAAAACACGATGTCAGTAAAGAACCAAAACCCACCACAGAAAACCTGGTAGGAACAAAGCCTCATGCTACTAGTACCCATCTTTGAAATATTTATCCTCTTAGTCACAAAGCACAACAGGAAAGGATATCGATACTCCATCCTCCTGGACCATAAAAAGAGAATAATCATCTTCTGCTTTTCATGATACTGAACCCAAGTATTATTTTACCTTCAATGTCATTTAAACCTAAATATTTTCCCATCGTGTATCTGCACTCTGCTTTTACTTTTTTAATGTCCTCCTCATTAAGGTCATTAAATATTTAATGGCCTTTTATTAGGAAGATCTAACATATACCTGCTGTATTACACCTCAGAAATTTTAGTAAGATATCCCCTACTTGTCACAAGCCCTTAACCAAAACATTAAGTGTCTTAAATGTCTCTGTTATTTTTTTCCATGCAATAACTGGATCACCACTTATTTTGGATTACTGGGGAAGTGACATCTAAGATTGATTTCATGTATTTACCTAGTTCAAAATGTCAAAATATAAGAGATGTTAGGGAGCATGCAGAGGAAAAAAATGCCATGCTTGTTTGGTGGGAATATAAATTAGTACAACCTCTATGGAAAACAGTATGAAGACTTCTCAAATAACTAAAAAAACAAACAAACAAACAAAAAACTGTCATTTGATCCAGCAATTTCACTACTGAGTATCTACCCAAAGGAAAAACAATCATTATATAAACAAGATACCTGCCTTTATGTTTATCACAGAACTATTTGCAATAGCAAAGATAATTAATAAAGCTGACTATCAACAGATAAATGGATAAAGAAAATATGATACACACATGCACACACACACACACACACACACAAAGGAATATATGTAATGAAATCATGTCCTTTGCAGAAACATGGATGGAACTGGAGGCCACTACCATGACTTACTGTTTCTAGTGAAACGTCCTAGAAACAGTAAGTTAAATACTGAATGTTCTCACTTATAAGTGGAAGCTAACTAACGTGACACATGGACATAGAGTGTGGACTAATAGACATTGGAGACTTGGAAGTGTGCAATGGTGGGAGGAAAGTGAAGAATGAGAAATTAATGGATGCAATGCACATTATTTGGGTGATGGTTACAATAAAAGCTCCAAATTCACCACTACCAATATATCTGTATAACATAACTGTTCTTATGCCCCTTAAATTTATACAATTTGTTTCTTAAAAAGACCATAATGCTTTTAAGGAAAGGCTATAACTTTGTCAAAGCAAAGGGTATGACTTACCCTAGGACATAATGTATCACAAGGGTGCAAATCTTTCACTTCAAATAGACATTAATTTTTTTTCCCATCATGATCATCAAGAGATAATTACAGGATTCACTGGTGTCACTACAAACAATGGGTTCATTACTTTTCCAAAATCACTATGAGTATGCAAAATTTAATCAAGGTTTGAATGGGTTAACTCCTAAGTAAGAGCTAACTTTTTATTATGTAAAATTAGGAGCCATGCACAGTGGCTCACACCTGTAATCTCAGCACTTCCATCTCTTAAGAAAATATAGGTCTTTAATAGCATCTCATTCATCTATGAACAAATGGTCTGGACAAGCCTTCGGTGTTCTGGCTCAACTTCAGGGGAACTACCAGACACCGTGAGTTTATTATAATGTATCTCTTTACCTCACCCTGTTTCAGCTCAATAACAGCATAAACTCAAGTAATGAAACCCTCTACGGATTTGAATTTAGATTTTCTTTTAAATTTAATGCTTCCTAATGCTAAAAACTCTTTGTTGCTCATTTAAAATACTAAGCAAGTAGATCTAAACAAATAGGTCTATTACCAACTAAGTTTATCTCCTATAAAATTCTATTACTCCCTCACATATTTGCAAGCATCGGCATTATTCTTTAAATCATGGTACTTTATTTTCATAATCAGCAAAAGGAGATGCAAATGACTAACTGGACTCTGCCAAGAAATACCCCAACATATTTATTTGAAAAATTCTTATATAAAATATAGATATAATGTTACTTGTTAATGGGTCTTGTTTTAAGGATAGAACAAGAATTTGTCAGAATATGTCAAAACAGAATTCAACTTACTCATAGTATATGACCTCTTACTAAAGACTAAATCAGCTCAGATGACAGAACACAGTCCACACTCCTGACCTTGACCACTGACTAGAGATAACAGAGCTAATGTTTATTGTGACAGAAGACACATTCTGCATATAATATGTCATTTTGGGATGCTTTGGAAACAGTACTAATTCTTGATATCACCAGGAATTCCAATTCAGAATGTCCAATAGATTAAAGAACTCTTTATTTCCTGATGCTTTTGAAGTATATAGTCATTATAAAATTAGAAGTCGGCACAAAAAAAGGATTACTTGAAGGCAAAGGGAAGGGTTTTAGTAATCATTATGAAAGACAGGAGCTTTAATTAAGATCTTGGCCCCTTGACATTGCAAAAGGCCATTTTTTAAAAAAGAAGTTCAAAGAAGCCCTTATGGAATGCCAGTGACTGCGTACCATAATTAAAAAAAAAAAATGGTTTGGAGAAATCTGGTTATATATTACTTTACAAGAAAATAATCTTTGTCACTTTCAGATCAGCCATTTTCTATCCCTCCAAAAAACTTGCAATAATTTTATGCTACATTTTTCACCACATCAAGAACACAACAAGGATATTATATGCAATAAATACTGGAGTGGGGGACTTTACTAAAATTGCTGATGGACCTCTGCTTTGTGTCTCATCTGTCTTTTCACTGTAGTTCTGGTAAACCTATTAAGATGAGATATGTACAAGAGACCCAGCCTTAGGGCCCCTTTGAACATATTCAAATAAGTAACATAAAGTACACCTTGCAATACATTTTAAGAATGTTTTGGTCATTGTTTGCTTATTTCCATGATGGATTGAAGCTTTTGCTTGTGGGAGGGCTACTGATTTACTGTTAGCAAAAATATTGCATCATGTCCAATCTGGGCATTTCTAGTCTATGTATCCAGTGAAAAGAGCACCAATTTGGCATGACGGAAATTACAGAGAAACGCAAAGCCTTGCTAATTACTGAGAAATCTCACTGTTTGAATTATACTCCATTTTCAGTACAGTTAGGAAGAGCAAACATAATCTGAAAGTAAAATTTGCAAAGCACTTAACAAACCTTGATCTTACATGGACTAAAATATTATTTTAATATCAAAGAAATACATTTTTGTGCTGCGTCTACTCTTACTATCACCTTATGATTTAGCAAAAGGCCAACTCACCCACCTAGAGATATCATGCTGATTACAGGCTCTGCTTTATTGCAAATTGGCAGCACATATACTTCAAAGGACTCGTGCAAAACATTCATTCTTTTTTTTTTTTTTTTTTTTTTTTTTGAGACGGAGTCTCGCTCTGTTGCCCAGGCTGGAGTGCAGTGGCCGAATATCAGCTCACTGCAAGCTCCACCTCCCGGGTTTATGCCATTCTCCTGCCTCAGCCTCCCGAGTAGCTGGGACTATAGGCGCCTGCCACCTCGCCCGGCTATTTTTTTTGTATTTTTTAGTAGAGACGGGGTTTCATCGTGTTAGCCAGGATGGTCTCGATCTCCTGACCTCGTGATCCTCCCGTCTCGGCCTCCCAAAGTGCTGGGATTACAGGCTTGAGCCACCGCGCCCGGCAAAACATTCATTCTTATAATCAGGAGGTACAGCTGGTCCTTCCTTAACATTGTTTTAAACAACTCTTGTATGACCTGAATCCTGAAGATCTGATATTCTGGAAGAAAATCCTGAGGACAGCCTATAAAATCCTATGAATAGGACGTTAAGTATATGAGCAAATCTCCAAGAGGCTGGTCTTTGGAATCACAACTACCAGTTTAGGAGACACAGCTATTCTTATGTCAGTGGAAGGACATTCTTCCTAGAGACTTCAAACTGAGAATATTCAGAGTTTTTCCAGAAGCAGTCACCTTTAGGCTCATGTAGAAACTATGTAAAGGTTCTGCCCGATACCCAGAAAACAGGATCCAGAGTATTATGTACAGAAACAGCACAGTATTATGCCTTAATGTACGTTAATGTTCTTTATTTTTATAACTATTTTTTCTTTGTTAACTTATATTTCTGACTTGCAAGGAACACTAGTTAGCTCTTAACTATGATGTCTTGAAGTCCTTTTACTTAATATTGCTTGTTCTATAAAAGGTTACTTCTTGATATAAATCAAATATCTAGCTACAATGTGCTTATGATTTGGCTGACATCTAAAATCAGATCATCTATTGGGTCTGTATATATATGTATATTCCTCTAGGTGTGACCCAGATCTATTCTAATGGAACACATTGTTTCAACTTTAATTTTCTTAATCAGTAAACACACTTGTTAGAAGGTAAACATCACACAAAGGCAAATAGCTAAAAAAATCCCCCTCAAATGTAACCTGGGGAAAAATCTGGGAATCTTTTAGAGGAGGTTGTCTTTGTAAACTAACTTTCATAATTACAGAACTTGGCAGGGCGCTGTGGCACGCATCTGTAATCCTAGAATTTTGGGAGGCCAAGGTGAGTAGATTACTTGCACTCAGGAGCTGGAGACCAGCTGGTGAAATCTTGTCTCTATGAAAGTTAGCCAGGAGGGGCGGAGGGCGCCTGTGGTACCAGCTACTCAGGAGGCTGAGTTGGGAGGATGGTTTGAGCCTGGGAGGCAGAGGTTGTGGTGAGCTGAGATCATGTCACTGCACTCCAGCCTGAGCAACAGAGCCACAGCCTTTCTCAAAATGAATAAATAAATAAATACAGAGCTTGTTAAGAAACTATGGAAAATACTGTGTGTATATTAAAGTTGTCTCACTTTCATAGATTAAAAGGAACATTCACTATTTAGGTGAATCAATGTTTTAGATTCCTAGTTGATGATGCCTTACTTTCTGCTCTTATTGAATGACATTGAGAACATACAAGTTAGCTACCTTTAATGACCTTTTGTTAAAATCCAGATAATTAGGTAGCATCTAGCAACTGGTATTTGATTTTAAGCACCAAACCCTATACGTTCTTACACACAAACTGGATAGGGGCTTAACTTGGGAGACTATCGCCAGCTTTGCTGTAGTCTCATATTCAAATGAATCCATGGTTCATTTTTATATGTTAATTTATCCTCTCTCAACAAATAACAAAAAAAAAAAAAAAGAGGAAGAGATCACTCAATAACTTAATTCATGAAGGTAAAATTCAGTTCTTGATTTGTGACCCCAAATTTAAACCAACAAAAATGAATTCTGGACCGTCTTCAGGTCTCTACATTTCACACTTTACAAGGGGACTAGAAAGTGGGAAAAATTATACTTCTGTGGTTCAGATAATGACTAAGAAACCAGAAAAAAAATCATTGAAGCCAGACAATAAGCCATAGGAGTTCATCAATTAGAACAAACATCCGACCAAAACAAAACAGCCCTTTATCTAATTTGACGTTTTAAGGAGCATGTGCCATCTTAGGGGATGAATGAAGTACTTCCATCCCTAGAATTTCCATGATCTTGATAATATGAAAAAGATCCAGGAAAACAAATAAACAATTAAATTAGGCCATTTAGCTGATATCTACATCTGGTTCTGTATTCTGTTAATGTTGGAATACAATCTGTTCTGTTGGTATAACTTAAATTCTGATAGAATTTTGTTAGGATTCGATAGTGACAATGGACAGGGACTGAGAATTGAGCCCACTGGCATCAACATAATTGTTGGGATGCAGATTTGAGAATATCTGTATCAACATAACTACTTGTTCCAGGAAGTTCTTGCCCCAGAGGCAAGGTTGCACTTCATCAATAACTTCACTGTTTCTTTTAGAAAATTATTGGAAACCATTTCTTTGGGCAGTTTTCTCATCTAGGCAATCAAATGTCTAATTAAAATGATAGTTTGCACTTCAGTATAAACAGTTTACTTAAAATCACAAAATTGGCTGTTTAAAACTTGTCACAGAACACTTACCTTACAATCCTAAAATACCGTCTTACCCCTTGTCAAAAACAAACCCGATTCTTGCCTTTAAACCACTTGATCTCAGACCCCAAATCCCTATAAGTAACCTTAACTATTTTCTCTCTTTTATCATGGTACTAAAATATCTCAGGATGGTGTCCTCACTTGCTTCAGTAAGTTAAATAAACAGCTTTTCTGATTGATGGGGTTCTCCAGTAGTTTACATGAGGAAGTCAGTATCAACAATAAAGACAGAAAAATATGCTGAGAAGACATTGCATGCTTTGGTCATGTGTCTGAGCCTTTCCAGTAGACTGGATGGGAGATAGAGAGATACAGTTATTGGTAAAAAGATGATTACAGATGAAGAAGATGAAGAAAAAATAGACAAAACAATGTAACCTTAGGGGGAAAACATATTGCTGAATCGTAGTAGAAGTAAAAGAGAATGGTAATAGTAAAAATTTTTTAAAAATCTCTGTAGAGGAAAAATTAGTGCAATGAAGTAGCAGATTTGAATGCCAAACTCACGTTTAGTGCTACCGAAACACACAACACACTCAGAATATAAGAAAAAAAAAATGGGACTAATGTAATTTGAGCCTAGAGTTGTGTTTGAGAAAGATAAAGTGTCCAGAGTGCAGGAAAGGGTCATAGAAACCGAAGTAGAGCTTTAAGATGGGAAACATGTTGTCTTGGCACAGGAGAGCAATAATGAAGGTCTACTGTAGAGCAGCAGTGCATGGAAGACAAAGGAGAGATTCGAGCCAACCTGTTCTATGCACGAATATGATTCGAATATTATATACAATTTCTGAGCCTCAGCAATCTATTTCAGAGTTTTTAATTTCCATTTTCCCAACTGTTTCTCTACTACTTTTACTTGATTTACATTCTTCTTCACATTTTAAGCTTTCTTTTAGAAATGAAAAAAGTCATAGCTTTCATATCTATTATACTGTAAGCAGTAAATTTTTATATAAACATTAAAATGCAGAGACTATTAATATTTAACTAATCAAATCAAATATATTTAGTAGTTAAATATATAATAAGATAATGAATCAAAATATATTCCTAGGCTTTTCTTTTTGCATGTTAGTGCTCATGTCCTTTTCTTAGCCTCTTAGTGAGATGGGACTTCAGAATAGAAAGAAGTTATCGGATTGCTAGACCGGAAATTTAAACACAAAAAGAGTAAATACTCAGTCTCTCACTTCCCAAATGCCAGAGAAGAAATTTGAAAGTCAGACTTCATTGGGAAATAGTCTTCAAATTTTTATATCTATCCTGGCCAACTGCACACTAGAGTTTTGCAATTTGTCTAGGGAAGAATAAAAATACATAACCATGAAGAAATGAAAAAGACAAATTCAAACTCTTAGGATCTTAGAGAATTACAGAAAAAGGAGAAAAGCCATGGCATGAAACCTCTAATGAGAGAGCAGCTAATGGTAAATCTGGCTGTAAATTTTAGGAGAAATTCCAAAAAGGTTCATTTCCAACAACGTGTGGGAAAATGTTCAGTGATTTTGACAAGTGAAAGTAATTTAGGTGACCTTAATCCCTCATGGTCACCTTATGGGGCGCAGGAGACCCAGATTTCCCAATAGTCCTAAGGGAGCATGCCCAATATGCCCTGAGGAGACATGAAGAGAGAGAACTGTAGTCATGGTGAAGAGACTACAGTTGTCTCTATTCATATGTGGGAACAAGAACAGAGGAAAGTGTCTAAGATCCCAGATGATACCATTGAATGAAATTATATTGATTTCTGCCTAGAGCTATGCATATCATTTTGAAGCAGAAAAACGATTCATAAGACATGAATTGGTCTACTCCATTTATCTTGCTCTGCGTAAGGACGTGTTAGATATATGCCTTCATAACAGCCAGCTAGTCATCAACTTAGCTTAAGAGCAGAATCTCGTGGAACCAGAACTCTGAAAATATAAGAATTTTGCATAAGTTTTATTCAAGTACAGACTAAATGATATAAAGTTACCAAAGAAAGTATCAGGTTGAACTAAAGATAGTTTAAGTATTACTTTGTTTTAGTTTTTTTACTACACTATGTGGTGGGGATTCCTAGGAAAAAACAGACAAATAGAAAATTATTTTTTAAAGGAAATGTTTCTTTATAATCTGAGAGATGGTGAATCCTCTTACATATTTTTCTATGTCTATTCTTATGTAATTCATGCGCTTGGTGGAAGGTGGCAGAGATTACCATTACTTTCAGTATTAGAATGAACTATTGTATTAAGTTGGTAAATCGAAAGCAATAACTGAGCAGAAGATTCTCTTGCCCTTACCCGGGTTCCAGTAGAATTCAGTGTAATCGTGACTAAACTCCAAGTCTCTGGCATATTTCTATCGGAAACGTAGATATAGTGATGTTTCTGCCCCTGTAGAATTATCTATTTCAGGAATCTGTCCTTTAAAGCCATCAATCTGGGAACAGGGCAATGAAGGGAAAAGGTTACAGAATAGAATAACTATGTGAAGTTGAAGTGCTGTTTTTATCCTACTTCAAAAGAGTAATATATCCAGAGGAATTTTATTTAAGCAACATTCTAATAAATTTCCACTGTTAGTAGGAAATTATTTGTATTTTATTTAATATGTCATAAAACATTTGGATACAAAGTCAAACTGTTTTCTTTCCAAATATTCTTCAACACATCCAATTTATTCTATTTTGCTACTTTCACCAGTATGAAATAAAACAAAATGTTGAGAAGTTATATTTGGCACCCAGAAAGGTAATTTATTTTTAAAATACTAATATATCTTTACCTCTTTCAAAAAAAAGTTCAAATTCTCAGAAGGAAAAAAGGAAAGAAGGAATGAAGGAAGGAAGGAGAGAGAGGAAAATAAACAAGTAAATAAATCTTGTAAGGCATTTTCGAGGCATTTATTTGCATGGAAATAATAAACTGAGAACATATACAGAGTTTGTCATTATTTCAGTGATATGTTTACTGCATTTTAAACTATTGTCATGCAATTGTTTTATTAGCTTTTTCTAATAGGCAATACTATTTGTTAAACTGTCTCTAGATATTTAATAATATTACGTGGCTCTTCTTTTCCCCCACAAATGGCTCCAAGGTAAAGTTTTATACAGCACTGCAAAAAATATACAGAATATTCATTTTCAAAGTGATGACTACAAAGAAGAGTTTCATAATTACTCTAATCCTTGTAATGGAGTATAGCTTCCTGAAAGGAAGCCATGTTTCTTTATATGAGAGAAAAATTGAATATTATCAAGATACCTTGCCCGAAACCATCTGCCTTTGTTTGTGTGCTTATCTTAAAATGCCAATTGCCAGAAACCCCAGAGATAGACCAAATGTACTTATGGATGTTTTATTTGCCAAGAATATTGTGTTTGAAAGGAAAGATAGAATGGAAATAGTTGAATAAAACATTTGACAGTGTTAATGAAGAAAATCTGGAAATAATGATACAATTGACATAAATATCACCAGTTCCCCATTGTATTTGCTGACTCTTTGTAAGAATCAGGTATTGGAGAACACAGTCTCCAGGGTCAAAAGCCTGGCTCTGTGACTTTGGTAAAATCACAATACTGAATTTGTTTCCAGTGTTAAATAAGAAGTTAGAACTAGATCATTTATGAAAACCTTCAGTTCAGCGATAATATGATACAATGTATTTTTGTTTTGCAATTTATGCAACTCTTGCCCCACTTTCAAAAAATGTTCAAGTGATGTGAAAGAGACTCTTTTAAAAATGAACCTTAAGATATCAACATGAAATTTGAAAACTGGGACATGAGATGCTGATTCTTTTTATTATGATATGATTCTTTGAAGGATCTTCTTTGTGTGAAATAAAATTGCTTCATTCTTTTAATGCTGGCTTCATTCTTTTTGTGGAAATGTGACTTTGAATGTGTGTGTGTATGTATGTGCACACGTGTGTGTGTGTGGGTAAAATTCACCTTGTTGTAGAAAATATTTAAGGTAGTTTTACAAAACACAAAGTATCTCAAAAGAAAGATGCCAGCTGTGAATAAAGTGGTTCAGAGTTTATTTCAACTCATACATTAAATGTTGTTATTTTTCCTACTAGATAAAATTTAATGTCATTGTCAGTCTTATGGGGATAAATTATTGATTGTTCACTTTTTTTCTATAGTTACTAGATTTAGAGATTTGCAAGCAATCAAGAGATTATTAAATCCATTTTAATTCAGATAAGCACAAAGAAGGTCAGCCATTTATATGAATGCAGGTTCTTTGCTTTAACTTTAAATTTGCAAAAACATTTTTTGGAAACAATAATTTATCATGTGCCAAATTGGATAAAATGTCATAAGTTATGGTATAGTATGTATAATGGTAAAGAAATAAAACTCATGTGCACCGACAACATATAATGTCAATCTCTTTATTTCAAAGTCATACGTTTTGTCGGTATATACATAGATATTGGAGAAGGCCCAAAGGCCTCACCTCCTAATAGCATCACACGGGGGGTTAAGTTTCAACAGATGAATTTTGCAATGATGCAAACATTCAGTCTATTACAATATTTGAAAATCAGCTTTATTTCCACTATGTTATGTTCAAATTTTCTTTCTTCTTCATATCCAGCACCTTGATTCTGTAATGAACAGTTTACCCTACTTGCACTATCATATATCTATCCATCTATCATTTCTATCAATATCAATATATTATTGTACTATATTTTGCAGTATATTTACCTATTAATTTAAATAAATTTTATGGCTGTTACTAATGACAGTATTGAAAAAATACTTCAATTGCATATTGTCATTCAGGTGAGAAAATTTTTATTCAAAATAACCCCATGGTAAAAGATAGCACAAGTCAGACTTCATCCTGAGAAAATAAAACAATGTTATCTTTTGCTGGTAAGATTTAAAGGTTGGTATTAAATATCTATATAATGTAATGTGTTTTTTAATTTAATATTTAATTACTTTTATACAACAATTAGAAAATGTTTCCTTTTTGACTCAAAAATAATTGATAAATGGTTACTATTTACCTGTTATCATGTAGGAAAAGGCACTAATTAAAAATAAGACTGTTAAGTGGGAACATGCATCTGATTTTTGTGCTTGTACTCTCGAATGTGGTTTACAAGTTTAAAATATGTCCTAGATGCAAATAGTATACATATCTAGAAGAAAAATAGAAGGCTTGATATCTTTGTTCTGGAGTATTCAGAAAAGCGAAGAACACAAATTGAGTTTGAGCTAAATTGTATTTACTCTGTATCAAATTACCTGATTATTTTACTTAATAAAAGCTATTAAAATTAAAAAAACAAAAACTAAAACAAAACAAAAAACAGCTTTATTATTGATAATAATAGATAACCTGGCCTAGCTATGATGACACAACCAAGACCCCTAAATGTTCCTTTCAAGTCTTGACTCTTAAATGGTGAGCTGATGAACTGCTTGCAACAGTAACATAGAAACTCCAGCCACCGGATGCTGCCTCACATACACTTCTTACTTGGGGAGTGAGAGAAGATTGGCCTCTAGATCTAGAATCCAGAATGTACAGCTGGGGACTGGGCCAAATATCCTCAGAAATGGAACAAGATCTGAAAATACCATCCCATTCTCTGAACAGGCAGACACAATATAAGAAATAAATGAATCAAGCCATCTGTGCTTTGTTATATTTTTTTTCCAAATTTTCCAAATAGGTAAGTCAGTCCTCAATCTCTGTTGATGAGAATTTGGATAATTTGGAATTCTATTTGAAGAATTTTGAGAAAAAAAAAATAGAGCACAGATGGTTCTACAAAAGAAGTCCTAGTTAAACAGGATTGAGAAGGAAGAAAGGGAGAGATAAGAGGTGGCTCATTTCACTAAATACTTTGTATTTGTAACAAGATGTTGATCTGGAAGTTTCTATTGAAATGTAAAATTACTAAGTATTAGATGTCAAAACAGGGTCTAATACAGACAACTGTCTAGATAAATCAAAGTAAATACCCAGAACTCTGTTTAAAATGCATGAGTAGCAATGATGAATCATGCAGAAGGAGGATACGAAGAGATGATTTTTGAGGGGGTACATACTGTACACACTTATCCCAAGGGTTCTTCATTAGGTCCATTTGTGGAACTCATTATGTGTCCCTAGATGTTTTCAGAACATGGTGCACTGAAATTTAACTTAAACTCCAAGTGACTAGAGCAGTGGTTAACAAACATTTTCAGTAAACAGCTAGATAGTAAATATATTAGATTTTGCACACTGCATAATCTCAGTCACAACTGTTCAACTCTGCCTATATAATGCAAAAGTAGCCACAGACAATATGTAAACAACTGGGCATGTGTATAAATAAAACCTTATTTACACAAACAGGCAGTGAACTGAATTTGTTATGAGCCTTACTTTGCTGATCTCTGATCTAAAAGATAAGAAGATAGCTATGTAGATCTATGTTTTAGAAGTGGAACTAAGGAAAGTGTTGCTGATTGGGGATTAGTCATCTCTCCATATTTTATTAGATCAAAGCTTTTGAGATGTCCAAGAAATATATATATATATATGAAGACCACAAGGGGAAAAAGGTTGAATTATTTTACATATTGCCAAAGGAACCACGTGGAGGATACAATCGTGGAATCCCAAATGAGATGTAATTGGTTTGAAGTGGATAACAGGAGAAACCATTCAGCTAGAGTAAAAAAGATCATCGGCCTTTATAGAAAATGTGAAATTTATTAAAATGTCATGAAAGTGAGTCAGCTTTAAACACTTGCCATCTTGAGACAGTACCACCAAAGTGAAATCTGTTCTCACCCTTTACTTCTAACCCTTTTCATTCTGATTTTGGCAGAATCAGAACTATGGTTAGTAACATGGAGGTGGTGAAATAAAGAAAGGTCACCTGGGGCATTTGGAAAATTCTGTTACCCTGCACTACAATTACACTTAGTTTCAAATTGCTTGGAAAATGTTTCCGAACAAACAATGAACAATTTAAATAAATCACATTGTCAACATTTTTAATTCTGTGTAGTTTCCTAATAAAATGGTCCTTAGGCATTTACTCACAGTCCTTCTACTCTGTATTTAGTCCATGCCAACAACTTCAATTACAAGGTTTTCTTGCCGTGTAAGGATTAGGAAGAGTCCTCTAAAGGGGAAGGGAGTGAGCAGTGTGACTGCTAGGTATGAAACATAAGTAAAAAATACTGATGTTGTTCTTTGATAATTTGGCATTCATGAAGAAGGCAGGAAACTCTCAAACAAGCAAGAAAAACATCCTATTACCATACATTTCAATATTGATATATACATTACAGCTGTCGATTATCCTTTAAAACTATCAAGTAAGCTATATTAAATAAAACACACAAGTGAAACTATGTTTCAAATGTTTTGTTGTGAACAAGTGATTCATATTGCATTGAAGTAACAACTTGTAGTAGAGTTCGATTTTCAAAACGTCTCTGATAATGTGCCCTTTCATTTGGATCATAGCCTTTATTTATTTTTTAACTAAAAAGTACATTAGAGATCAACTGATTGCTTGTCAAGAAAGTGACTTTCATGAGAGCTAGAATTGTCCCCCGGTGTAACATAGACAACTGGCTTATCATGTTGGAGTCAATGGGTCACACGGGAGACAGGTAATATACTCTGAATGGTTGTCTCAAATGCCTGCCTCAAAGATGCACAATAATTATTCAATAATTATGCAACTCTTTAACAAATTACACAATATTTCCCTCAATTGGTTTTTTTTCCCCTCAAATAATCATTTTTATCTTCAGACAGGGCAATAAGGTATGGAAAAATTGCTAAAGGGAACAAAATTAATTATCTTGATAACTGTAGCTGAGATTTTTCAGCTCCCATATTATACTCTGAGGTCTTGTCAAAACTGTCATCATCCTTATCTATCCATCAGCTCTGAAAACTTTGGGACTTTACTAGAAAGCTTAAAATGTGTCCTCCACAGTTATTTCCGGGTAAAATTAGATGGAATCTACATCATAGCTATAGAATTTCAGGAGTCAAAGATGAAAATAATTGAAATCATTCACTAGTGGTTTATATAATATAAAATAAAATGTTTTTATAGCATTGTCTCATTCATAATATAATAACCTGATCCTGAAACAGGTATAATTTCAGACTTGTAATGCCTAAATAGCAAGTCTGGATTACATCTCTGATTCCAGCTGTAGCCACTCTAAAAAAGTGAATTACCAAGCCCACAAAAGCAGTTAGAGTAGAGGCTTCTCAAGACCTCCTCATTCCCAGTTCTTCTTCACTATGCCATAGGGTAACCCCCACCTTATCAAAAAACTGATACCCAATATTGAAAACAAAATTTTCTGTTGACCCTTATTTAGAACATAAAACTTGTAAGAACCATGATTCAAAACAATTTTTTCTGTATATTAAAATTTGTCATTTTTCTTATAAAGTCAACACATTTAAAAAGCCAAAACTGCTTATTTCATTTTTATTTTTAAAATGATGTATATTGCGTTTGCTAGCTGTTTGATAAGTGGCCATTACTTGTCAAATAGAGTAAGAAATAAGCTGATGTCTCCTAGCTTTATTGACTTATTTGGGTGCATCAGGTGAACATTTTAATAAAGTACTTGCTGAATAGTTCTAAAGGTAGTGAAATGCTCACATAGAAATTTAAAAAATAAAAAGAAGAAAGAATAGGGCAGAGCTACAACTTTACTAATCAGTTACATATTATAAGTCCTTCAAATATATTTACTGAGATGACATGGGCAGCTTTATTCAGGGATGCACAAAAGCAAATTAACCTTACATTTTAAGTTAATGCATCAGTGGTTTCCAATGTGCTGAAATTCCACAGCACAGTGAGCGTTCTCTTTAATTACCACCCAACAAATGTTAATATTACAGATGTTCTAGAACCCTTGAATCATTTCCTTGTGACTCAAGACCTTCAAGGAAGAGGGCTGAAAACTACTGCACCACAGTGGACTACAACTTACCCCTGAAACTGCCTTGAATTACTGTGTTTAGGAAAAAGAGAATAAAGGCCAGTCTGAGAAAGAGACATATGATGGAAGAGCCAAATATGGACGACTAAATTTACCATGTGTGAATATTCATAAGGCATTTCTCTGACATTTTCTAAGAATTTCATTCTTTATAAAATAGCATTTTGATCTGCAAGTGTTGGGGAAACATGGGAAAGATAAAAGCAGGTGCCAGGGGAACTTCAGATGACCCTGCCTCATCAGGCCAAGGCGGCTTCTTGAGTATTTGCAGTTTTCAAATCCTTTCTTTATCTGAACATATGGACTTAATAACAGTGACTACAAGTGTACAGTTTAGCGAGGCTGAGGCTGTCCTACTCCCATACATTTTTAAAATAATTATAACCGGGAAATAACAAACCTGAGAGTTACTTCATACTTTATATGTTGCAATATATCTTGAAAATTTTGCATTTTGTCTACTTTGTATTATTTTTGTAAGCAAGTGGAGAAAGCCCTCCTCCCAGCATCCCAAAAGAGCAAAAACATATATAATTCAGTGTCATCACTGGCAATCAAGTAGGTAGAAAATAAGGCAGGTCATTTCAGGGGGTAAAAAAGAATGATAAAGTTATTTCTAATACTCTTGACTGTAAATAAAACTGTATCGCCTCCCTCTTGTAAAATAGAAGAGTTTGCAATTTTACTTTATCCAGTTAAAAATGAGAGCCTCACAAGTAGCAGGTAATGGCTATTTATTATTATTTTATCATCTTTATCATTATTTTGAGATGGAGTCTCTGTCACCCGGGCTGCACTGTCACTCAGGCTGGAGTGCAGTGGCACGATCTCAGCTCACTGCAGCCTCCACCTCCTGTGTTCAAGTGATTTTCCTGCCTCAGCCTACCAACTATCTGGGATTACAGGCATGCACCATCACACCTGGATCGTTTATGAATTTTTAGTAGAGACAGGGTTTTGCCATGTTGTCCAGGCTGGTCTCAAACTCCTGGTTTCAAGTAATCTACCTGCCTCTGCCTCCCAAAGTGCTGGGATTAGAGGTGTAAGCAGGTCGAGCTCTATTTATTTATTATTATCTTCAGTAGAATACAAACGTATTTTTCTGAGAAAAAATTGTCTGACAATCATTTAGAATTCAGAATCTTTCAACATTGTTTTATAAAAGAATCAGTGAATTAATCTGGGGTCAGGCAAGAAAAGGGTATCCACTGAATTTTGCCTAAAAATTCCCCTTAGGTTCTCTGGTGCAGTGATATCAGGACACCATCTTAATATATACAAATCCCCACATCTAGCCATAGGCATTATAATGATTATGTTATTGAATCAAGACATTTGTGGAGCAAGTCCCTGCAGATTGAACTGGCAGAGATTTCTGACAAAACTAAAATCCTATATTCCTATGTAAATTATTACAACAAAGCTCCTGGAAGAATTCACACTGGAGCAATGCTGTTGATTTTATCAAAAGTCAGTGAGCTTCTCAGTCAGGTTGTGTGCAACAGAGTAGCCAAGTGTGTGCAAAGTATACTGGGCACGGAGAAGATAATCTGCCTCAGCATAAGTATAAGCCCAAGGTGTCCCTGTGGCAATGACCACACCACTTTAGGCAGTGAAACTTGAAAGAGTACAGGGTGCAATCTTGTGCCTGAGGCAGTGCAAAACAGCTTGTTCTTAAGTCTTCTCATTCTCCTCCCATCACATCACTACTTCTAGAGAATAAACTTATGTTTATGTTTAACAATAAATTCATATTCAGATTAAGGCGCTGATTTCCTGGTAAAAGCAGCTACTACTGCAAATACCATTTGAAGTCTTACTCAGGAAGTTGTTTAGAGGTGTATCAGGCATGCTTTCTAATAACTTCTCACAGCCCAAATAGTCCAAAAGTCACGTTATAACATAATACGCCATCTTATCCCAAGCAGCAGGAATACTAGGGCCAAAGTATGTTCTAAACGTTAATAAGTAGACTACAACTCCATCCTGAAATATTTATCTATTCAATACTAATGACGTTTGTATGATTTACTCCCCAATAACAAATGTCCATGGTGGCCCAGAACCAAAGAAAGTTAAAAAAAGAGAAAAAACGTGGCCAAGCCCATAAGTGCATTTAGTTCTTGTGAAAGAACCTGATGATTACAAATTAGCCTTGAGTTTTTATTTTGAAGCAACAGTGAAGAAAGTAGGAGTAAAGGTGCCTTTTTTGTTGTTAGCTTGTTACAAAGATAAAAAATTATTATAAAAAATCTTATTGAGCAAAAATATAATAGAATTTCCATATTCTATCTCTGAGATATTTTATAACTTCAGTAGTGAAACACTAGCATAATTATATTTCTATTTAAAAAAGCAAAACTTCTAAGTTCCAGTGAAATTAGTGTTTGAAACTCAATAGGACAGTGAATCGCAGTTATATCAGCATTACTTGATCAGTTCTGTTTTCACTGCACGACATCAATATATTCTCAAAAGCAGACTAAAGAAGAAATACAAAACATATCCTGAATTTCAACTGATCGTTATATAATTATGTTGTATCTATCAATATTTTAAACATATTATATGACCTGACAGCATCTTTAAAGAGTCTAAAGAAAGAAATTAAGAGTACAGAAATTTGAGTGCTAATCTTAGTCTCTCTGAAAGTTGCATAATATACTTATGTTTCAGTACTTGCATCTTAAAAATGTTAATGTTCATATCCACATACTTTATATTAATTGTAGAATGTAGTTGGGGAAAAGGCAGGGCAAAATAAAACTTGGTGAAATAGGCCAGTATTGTTACAGCCTGCTTTTAGTAATGACACGAGTGGAATAATTGTTAAGGATAATTATTTCATAAAATATATATGAAACTGCATAGAATAAAAACAAAAATAAGTTGTGACTAATCAGTTTAACCCAAAGTAATTGTAACCAAAAGTAATTGCTATAACAGACCTGTTAATTAGACACACAGCTTTATTTTTATTTATGTTTTTTTCAATAAAAAAGAGGTTTACTTGGCTCATGATTCTGCAGGCTGTACAGGAAGCATGGTGTTGGTACCTGCTTGGCTTCTGATGAAGTCTCAGGGTGCTTTCAATCATGGTAGAAGGTGAAGGGGGAACAGGCATGTCACATGTCGAAACCAGGACCGAGAGAGAGAGAGATAGGGGGTAGGTGCCACACAATTTTAAATGACCAGATCTCAAAAGAACTCACTCACTATTGCGAAGGCAGCACCGAACCCTCATAATCCAAACACCTCTGTATTAGGCAGAGTTCTCTCGAGAGACAGAACTAATCAGATATATGTATATGTGAAAGGGGGTTTATTAAGAAGACTTGACTCACATGATCACAAGGTGAAGTCCCACAGTAGGCTGTCTGCAAGTTGAGGAGCAAGGAAGCCAATGATGGATCAGTCCAAGCCCTCAAACCTCAAAATTAGGAAAGCCCACATTGCAGGCTTCAATCTGTGGTCAAAAGCCCAACAGCCCCTGGCAATCCACTGGTTTAAGTCCAAGAGTCCAAAAGCTGAAGAACTTGGAATCTGATGTTCAAGGGCAGAAAGCATTCAGCACAGGAGAAAGAGGAAGCCTGAAGGCCCAGCAAGTCTGCTCTTCCATATTCTACTGCCTGCTTTATTCTAGCGGCGCTGGCAGCTGATTCGGTGGTGTCCACTCAGACTGAGGGTGAGTCTGCCTCTCTCAGTCCACTGACTCAAGTGTTAGTCTCGTTTGGCAACACCCTCACAGACACACCCAGGAACAATATTTTGCATCCTTCAATCCAGTCAAGTTGACACTCAATATTAACTATCACAACATCCCACCAGGCCCTACCTCCAGCATTGGGGATCCTTATATTCCTTTTGTTAATTTTACTTTCAATAAGTTTGGGGAGAACAGGTCATGTTTAGAATAAATTATTTAGTGGCGATTTCTGAGATTTTGGTGCACCCATCACCTGTAGATACACAGCTTTAAAAAGAATAATGTTTTTTCAAATACACTGATTTTATGTTAAAGATTAGTGATGGATAATTAGGCCTTTTTTAAACATGGATAACTAGTTTGACAATTACTAATTATTACTTAAGGAATAATTTACAATGACCAATTTTATTACCACATTTAAATGGAAAGATGATTTTTGCATTATCATTAGAACAAGCAATTATTATCATTAAGAAATAAGATTTAAAAAAAATTTTAACATACAGGAGTATAATTTTACCAATATTGATTTATTTTTAATTTTTAGTTTATAATTTCTCTCTACCTAATGCTTTATATTTAAAACAAAAAAGTATACCACAATTCATATTTAGGAATTTAATAAAAGAGAGGAAGAAAACGGTCAACTGATCAGATGAATTCCTAAGGTTATTAGTTTTTATTCTATTCAGTTTCAGTTATTCTATTGGATCATTTCCAACACTGCTTTTGTGAGAACACAAGAGATAAACGTGATTGAATTGCATATAGACATTGCCTGACCATCTCAGATGTAGTGCAGCAATCTTTCCTGTGGCTATTTTGATATATCTTAATACTCAGAAATCGAAAACTACTGGGTATTCAGTCATCTAATTTTTACATTAATTGTTATTTCTAAAATAATAGTAATCATAGTAAAAACGTATCAGGTGGGGCCAAGAAACAGTAACCAGTCCAGACCTTTTAAGCAATGAAAATATAACACAGGGAAATAGTTACATAGGTGGTGGAAGAGCTGAAAAGCTAAACAAGTATTCATAAGGAATTAGGAAACCCCAACCATCTCTAAAGCTAGAGAATTAGGTCTCAAACTTGGATGCATACGAAAATACAATTTTAAATCCTACATTGTGCCCCAGAAATTCTAATGTAATTAGTCTTGATATGGTCTAAGCATTGGGATTTTAAAATTTAAGGTGTAATCAACCCTGTCACCCAATGGGTTAGGCAAAATCGGGAGAAGTGGTTTTTCCACAGCCCAGAAACCATAGCCAGGAGTTGGAAGTGGTTAGGGACTAGCCAATGGCGGCCAGAGCCAGGCAGGAGGTACATCCAGTACTAGAAGCATAAGGAGCAAAGATAGAAGGAAGAATGTGTGGGCTTCTCCCCTTCTTCCCACCTTAGAAATTCTACCAGTGATTCCTAATGATCCAAACTATCAGGAAGCCAGAGAGCAAGGGAGCTTGAGAAATGTTTTCTACAGCATAGAATGAAGCTGAAGAAGAAAGGTGAATACATATGAGATATAGATTTTGATAACTGGCCAGCATTTTCTAGATGATCATTTAGAAAACCTTAAAACTGTGTTATTTGAAATCAACTTCTAATTTATTCTGCTATGATAATGAAGCATGTTAGTACTCTAGTTTTCACTAAGTGATGAGGAAAATAGTATCATTTCAAGTTGGTATTTTTCTATACACACATATATATATCTACATTGCTAAAACAATGCCTAACTGTAATAATTTCATGCATTTCCTTTTTCCTTTACATTTTATTTCTGCTGTAAAATTTAGGGTATTTTTACATGCAATCAACTAAAATTATTTAAATAATAAAAACATTTATCACCTCACTTAGCAAGGAGACCTGATATAGAACAGGTTGCAGGGTTTATTCACTGTTTCAGTGTTTTTTTCTCCCATCCTTCTCCTCTGCTCTTTTTATTTTACCAGTGTTGTCACTTTCGTCTCTATTGGTTACAATATGACTGTAGCATTTCCTGGTATCACATCAATAAATAACCATATTCAGAATAAAAAGGAGCACTTCCTCCTGGGAACCTCTTGTTAATACAGAAGAGAAAATGTCTTCAAGACGTGATTTCTTAAATTCCCCTCTGACCTATTATTTAGAATTAGGTTACTTGCTTTCACCCTAGCCATGATGGTTGTTAAGAAAGTGAGTACCAACACATAGTTTCAGTCTCTGAAATGGGAGATGGAATGTTGGGAGGGCAAAAAAGAGTCTCAGGCCACTTTATCTCCTTCAGCTTCTTCCACATTCATCTCTCTATGCAAACCTCTCCAACACCTGCCCCAACGTAATCCATGTAAAAAGAACACCTTCTTTCATTGTAAGTGTTTATTCATAGTGATGGAATCCTATTGTGGTACACATACATACGTATTTTTATACGTATGTTGATACTCTCATTCAACATAACTTAGTGAAAATCCCCTCAAGTTGGATCTTAGAACTCTCTTTAATAATTAATAATAATAATTTAATAATACATTCTCTAGTAATTTGATATATTATTAAATGATGAGATATTATTCAATATGATATGTGATCTCATGTGATTAGACATATTATTCAGTTATTCTTGACATCGATTTCATTTCTAGCTTTATTTCCAAAACAAAAAATGCTGTAATAAATGTGGGTGCATGCATTCTTCTATATATAAGTAGTTTTATTCTTATGCATAGATTCATCAAAGGGGATCGCTTGATAAAAGATATATACTTTTATTTTTTAAAGATATTTTTAGATTATTTTTTCATATTTGTTTCAGTGATACAAATTCTGGGCACATTAAAACATGTTTTTGTTCATGTTTGTTAATTTTGTTGAGTTCGTGTTGTACTAAATGCTGGTGAGGCTGAACATTTTTTCTTGTGATTATTACAATTTCTGAGAATTGCCTGTTCATATTCTTTACACATCTTTATATTGAACTGAACTGTTTGTATTTTCATTGTGCATTCTTATTGAGTGCATATAATTTAAATGTTTATATGTTATTTGCATTTTAAATATGGTTCATAAAATGTATGATATCTCTGAAAAATCTGATGGTGTATTTTATGATATAAATATTCAAATGCTACATATTTTAACATGTCCTGTTTTTCTGAAATAATCTGAGTTCCTTGTTTTGGTTGAGAAGGTCTTCTCTGCCCCTATATTATAAAAACAATCACCGTCATTTTCTGGTACTATGATTTTGTGTTTTTAATATATTAATTTACTCTTTATATTTTATACTACATAAGACATAAGCATATTATTATCTTTTTTCATATAGACAACTGGATGTGTCAACACCATTAATAAATGATTCATGCTTTTTCTACTGAAATGGGCTTTCAATCTTTTAATTTAGTAAATAAAGATATATATATATATATAAAATAATTTATTCCTCAATTAGCTGTTTAATTTCACCAATTTCTTTGGTTGTTTTCAGACTAAAGCCAAAATTGTATGTTTCATCCACCATATGTAAGTTTTAAATTTGAAAATAAAAAATATAAATTAAAAATATGTAAAATTGTATACATCCTATGTAAGATAACATTTCTGGATCATGTATTTAACATGTATTCTTTGAAAATAGCATATGGTGTGATTTTGTTTAGTTTTGTTTTATGATAATCACCCAGTCTATGTCTTTAAATTGTAAAATCTAATCTATATACATGTATTGCCCATGGTATTGTCATTTGTACATATACTTATGCATGTGTAAATGTATTTTACACTGTTATTCTTTCTTTTTAAGGCAAAACAGTAGCTTTAGGTCAGATTGCCATATTTTTACTATTTTATTTTGCTTTGGAAGATGTTTTAGTTTCCCCATTACTTTAATGTTTACTCTTTTTATACTATATCTATTAGTTATACATGTAATGTATTATTAATTCAAAATGAGATAACCTTTTCTGCAATCAAAATACACTTTTTCTATTGAGATGCTCTAGTTTTATCAAATTAAAACTTTAGGCTTTTATCACTTCTTTTCTTCTCCTCTTTAAATCCATCCTGCCTTTTCAACTGAGACTTTTGAAAAACAGTTTTCTTCTTTTTTCATCTTTCCAACCCATAAACACCTAAGCTATGCTTCAACTGATTAATAAATATAAGGCTAAAGTCTTACCAAATGCTACTTTTTCTTAGACCTTTCCTCATTTTGACCTCTTTGAAATCGGAATAAATCTTACAGTTCATGCCCTGTCACAATTTAAATAAAAATATTAATTTTTTCTTAGGGTAATACAAAATAGTGTATCTTAATAGTAAAAAAAAAATAGTAAAAAAGGATACAAAATTACAATATCAGAATTTATCTTATAATCCATATCTTCTGAATCAAGATTTCTCACTTGGCATGTATGTAACATAGATCCAGTCACTCTTTTACGTGTGTGTGTGTATGTAGGAAATAAGAGAAAGAGTCACAGAGAGAGAGAGTAGGGGAGAGAGAGAAAGAAGGAGAAACAAGAGAGAGAAGAGAGCTATATTTTGCTCATCTTTTTTTTTCTATATTGTCTCAAAGTGAGATATTTGTTCTAGTTATTGGTTGGTTTTCAGAGAGACTTGAGTAGAGATATCCCTCATTATGTGAATGTTTTCTCATTGAACTTAGCAACTGAACAGATGAGAACACTTATTTGAGATAATGCTTGTATTAGTTTTCTGCCACTGTTGTAACACATTACCAAAAGTGTAGTGTCTTAGGAGAGTACCACTATATTACATTTTGGTTCTGGAAGTTAAAGGTTTAAAATGGTCTCACTGAACAAAAATCAAGGTGTAGACAGAGCTGCAATACCACTTCCATCATCAAAGCCAGCAAGTTTATCACTCTGACTTCTGATTTCAATGCCACATCTCTTTCCCTGGCTCTCCTGTCTCCCTCTTTTATGTATAAAAACCCTTATTATGACATTGGACCCATTCAGGAAATTCTAGATTATCTTCCCATTTCAAGATCTGCACCATATGTTTTGTAATGTAAGATAACATATTTAAAGTTACAGGGATTGCACATGGAAACCTTTGGGGGGCAGGGCTGATTATTCTGCAAATCTTTGCTATCCAAATTCAGGATGAACAGATTCAGATAGTTAAACGTATTGTAGTTATATTTTTCTCTAGGGGAGGTAATTGTATGTCATCTTCTCTGATTTACATTCTCAAATAATTTCTCTTTCTATGCTAATTTGATTATAATTTTGATAAGAATAGGATTTTCTTATCTTTTTGAGTACATTATCTCACCTGTTTTCTATCTTGTTTTGCGTATCAGAAATAAAAGTCCTTGTCACAAATTGACGCTCTAAAATGAGACAATGCTTATTTGCCATTCACTAATAGTATTCATTTACCCATTTGGTCAAATTGCCTTTTGGTAAAGGAATAAAAAAACACATTTAGTTAGAAGAAATTTGAGAAAAACGAGGATATTCAATGCATTTATTGTCACTTGGGAATGTGCTATATATTTAAGAAATAAACAGAACAAGTATGTCAGAGAGACTTTCATAACAAAAATTAAAGTTTTAGTTCCTCCTCTATCATCACATAAGATACTTTCTACCTCTAAGCATTCGCATCATCTTGTATTGACTACATTTCAACTGAATTTGTGACTCATTCTCCATAGTATTACTTAAGAAATCAATTTCTACTTTTTTAGCTTTACCCTCTGACTATATAGCCTAATCAATAAAACTTGTCTTTTTAAAGGAAGTTGAACAACTAAGGCTACTGCACCAAAATTCCTTGAAATTGACTTAATTTGAGAAAGTACAAAATTGATTATCTTCTTTATCCCTACCTTCTTTCATTTCATAGCTTCAATTGTTCTAGATATTTTGCCTTTCAATATTAACTCATATATTGTTCTTGATGAAGTGAATCACAAATTGTAGGGCGACAATTGCTTATATATTTAGTATTTTAGCATAAATTCAAAATCTAGGAAATAATAGCAGATACCAGTACCACAAATTAATGTAACTACACATGTAAGTAGACATGCAAAGTATATTCTAAAGCAAAGGAGAAAACATATGGGTTTTTTTTTTTTTTGAGACAGTTTTGCTCTTGTTGCCCAGGTTGGAGTACAATGGCATGATCTCAGCTCACTGCAACCTCCACCTCCCAGGTTCTTTAGTAGAGATGGGGTTTCACAATGTTGGTCAGGCTGGTCTCGAACTCCTGACCTCATGTGATCAGACAGTCTCAGCCTCCCAAAGTGTTGGAATTACAGGCGTGAGCCACTGCACCAGGCCTATGCTTTTGAAAAACAATTTAATTATACTACATTTATAAATGTTTCTCAACTGAAATGGAATATGGTAAAACTGGAAGTAGAATAATAATAAAAATAAATAAATTTATTGCAGCATGAAAGTAAGTACATATCTGGCAAATATAATTTTCCCAGCCATATATTTGTTAAATTATGCAATGAGTTTAATTTATGGGGTGTTTATTACTAAAAGTTCTCAAAACTACTAAAAATTACAAATCAGTAAAAATTCATATAGCTTTCCCATAGTAAATAAAAATAATTTTACATAAAATAAAAATGGACTAAACTTGTTAAAAATGAGAGTGATAGCCGGGCGCGGTGGCTCACGCCTGTAATCCCAGCACTTTGGGAGGCTGAGGTGGGCGGATCACGAGGTAAGGAGATTGAGACCATCCTGGCTCACAAGGTGAAACCCTGTCTCTACTAAAAATACAAAAATTAGCCGGGCATGGTGGCGGGCGCCTGTAATCCTAGCTACTCAGGAGGCTGAGGCAGGAGAATGGCGTGAACCTGGGAGGCGGAGCTTGCAGTGAATCGAGATCCTGCCACTGCACTCCAACCTGGGAGACAGAGCGAGACTCTGCCTCAAAAAAAAAAAAAAAAAAAAAAAAAAAAGAGTGACTTTAATATAATTAAGATTTTATGTTCATTATTATTTTTAAATTAACAAGGTTTTTTAACTAATGAAATTTTTTGTTTGTTTTTCTTCTACTACTCAGGTTTAACCAAATACACATTTCTAGTCCTATTCATCAGACATACTAACAATGGTTAGAATAATAAAGTTACAAATTGAAAATGAAAGATAGTAATTGGCCGGGCGCGGTGGCTCAAGCCTGTAATCCCAGCACTTTGGGAGGCCGAGACGGGTGGATCACTAGGTCAGGAGATCGAGACCATCCTGGCTAACACGGTGAAACCCCGTCTCTACTAAAAAATACAAAAAACTAGCCGGGCGAGGTGGCGGGCGCCTGTAGTCCCAGCTACTCAGGAGGCTGAGACAGGAGAATGGCCCGAACCCGGGAGGCGGAGCTTGCAGTGAGCTGAGATCCGGCCACTACACTCCAGCCTGGGCGACAGAGCGAGACTCCGTCTCAAAAAAAAAAAAAAAAAAAAAGAAAGATAGTAATTGTGGGGATTGGCAAATAGAATTTGTACAAAAATAAAGATGCAATAAAATCAGAGGTGTTAGTATGCTAGTAACAGAGAAAAATTTTTCTTAAGAAGCTGGTATTATAAAACATGAAAAAATTTATGTCAATAACTTCTAAGAATCTTTCTGAGTTAACCACGTATCTGTTATTAAAGCCCATGATCACATGCTCATATCATTTTTTATTCTACCATGTCGTATCAGATAAATATAAAATGTCTTCTGAAAACACATAATTATCGTATAAACCATATCACTTACTTTCATTTGGTAGTGAATAAAACAGAAAATATAACGTTATAGCACAAGCATAAAATTAGAATTTCAATTTTTATTTCATTCAGTTCAATATTCTGAAAGTATTTTCTTAGTCTGGGCTTATAAGAGATAACTGGTTTTATTTATTAATATTTTGATAGAGTACCAACAAAATCTAATTAATGGATTGCTTTTTAGTGAAAGAAAATTCCTTCCATTTAAGGCCTAAAAATGTGCTAGTCTCCATCACAGGGCTATCATTTAGAGAGAGATTCAGCAAATACTTATTAGTTCATATTCTTTAAGGACAAAGTAATTGTGTAGAGCTACAATGAGTGTTTCCATAATTTACACTACCAAGTAGTGGCAGCTGTATCCAAACAACTTCACAATGCTGAACTCTGGAAGACACTGACAAAGATTAGGCCACACAAAAAGCCCATTCATGTCACATTTTTCCTGTTACTCTGTTTGGCCCCCTTAGGTCTTAGAATGTTTGTTATGAGAATCCCTCTTTATTGAGCATTTAACCTTGCTTTTCATAACTCAGCAGCCTAAACTCTTCATCATAGGCCCTTATCTTGGAAGATTTTTTTAAATGCATAGCACTTATGTGGCTAGGAACCTAACATATTTTACACACATATTTATTTTAGAATAATTATTTTCATTGGTGTTATGGTTATAAAATTGCATTGTTTTTGAGTAAATGGTTTCTCATCCATTTTACTTATTTTCCCTAACATTTTTAGACAGTGAATTTGCAGAATACATTTTTCAGTAATGTATATTGAGTTGTAGCTGAAATGCTTGTGTCAGACATATAAGATATAAAAGGAGGAGTAATTGTGACTCTACTTTCAACACTTTTAGCACTTCTTTGTAACTTTTTAAGGTTACTACTCTCTGTGCAGTATGGACACTTTTACAGTAAGTTTTTTATGGTGCTTACCACATAAGAATTATGCAGGAATTAATGTATACCCGTTTAGAAATAAATTTTTATTTGTCAGGAGCTTTTTAGTTTTTTTTTTTTTTTTTTTCATTCATTAATCAAATAGTTATTGGGACCCATTTTGTGCAAAAAAAATCTGAAAATATGAGTATGGATGTTGAGTAAGTTAGATCCACAGGGTACTCTTCTCATTGTACTTTGGGGAGAAGAAGGAGAAACACACAATAAATAATTTTTCAAGCTCTTTTCAAACAGTTATCCATGCTGTTAAAATTAAAAATTACACAACTGAACTGAGAGTGACTTTAATTTATGTGATTAGAAAAGGAATTTCTAGGAATATGGTGTTTGAACAGGGGACATAATTGTATTTTGAAAAGAAAAGTACAGTAAAAGTTAAATTGAATTTGATAGCTATTTTCAAATTTTGGTAAGATGGACATTTGAATAGGAAGAAGAGTGAGATGTAATGTAAAATTTTCAAGATTTTAGTTCATGTGATTGAATGTATTTTTCTTTCAATTTTAAGCTGCTTGAATAACCCTGCAGTTAGATTTCATTTCAATATGTTAGTTTATATAATTGCCTTTTCATGGGTAATGCTCAGCTTATGCTTTTGGATATAGAGGCTGTTTCCTGTTTTGCCGAAAGCACTTCATGGCCATCAGGAGACCTGATCTCTGTCTTCTATACATAAACATATAATCTATTGTGCAATCTCAATTGTGGTATAGTCATATGCCACACAACAGTATTTGATTCAGTGATGTACCACATGTACGATGATAGTTTGATAAGTTTTTAATACTATATTTTTACTGTATTTTTTAAATGCTTATATGGGCTAATATTTATCATTGTGTCACAATTGCCTAAGTATCAATACAGCAACATGCTCTACAGGTTTGTAGCCTAGGAGCAATAGGCTGTACCATGTAGCCTAGGTGTGTAGTAGATATACCATCTAGGTTAGTGTAAGCATACTCTGTAATGCTCGCAAAATGATGAAATTGCCTAATGACCCATTTCTCTCAATGTATTTTCATTATTAAATGATACATGACTGTATTTTATGTCCGAATAATCCTAAAATTTGAGACAAAACAAATTTTTGGCTGACTAGATTTTAATAATATTCTGGCAAAACTAGAAACTGCACAAATAACTTTTTAGTCTCATCTTAAAATGTTCCTGCAGGTACTTTCAGGGTGTTTCTGCATGTGGAAGAGTATGTTATTTAAGTAAAAGACTATTAAAGATTAGCCCTTGTTAATACTCTGTGAGCCTCTGGTAAATACTCTAAGACTGGGGGAAGATGTTGCCTTCCACATGCCATGATAACTTCGATACAATAAGGATTAAAGATTTACAAATTATTAAACCAATTAACAAATTGTTTTGCAAATTTGGTCATTGTAAATCAACAAAATTTTCCTAAGTACACAGGAAAGCATTTTTAGACATTGTTAGTAAATAGGCAAATTACATTCTGCTAACATATCACTATGTTTTCATAAGTAACACATATACATCTTGTATATTCAGTCTAGGTTTATATTTATTTTTATCTCATTTGATTGAATAAGTCTCCATGGGTCAATTACTTTTATCATATTTCAACCTGATGGTACATGAAAAAAAACCTCTTTATATATTTTACACCTAAATGGCTAAACTTCACATATTAATCCTCTAGATCATCCTCTTAGTTGTGGGAATAAATTTTCTATATTGAATTTTGAAGACTTTCCAATATATTTTAAAATATTGCATTTTTTAGAGCATCAGAGGAAGGGAATTGGAACAAATTATCCAGTTAGGTAAAGATTTCAAGTTCATTTTAGGTTCAATCTCTGAAGTCAATTGCATTTGGAATTTTTAGATGTAATTCTCTCTGCAAATTTCAGATCCCAGGTGGTATCAAATACATTATTATAGATCCAAAGCTTTTTGTTATAGAAGACTTGCAGCATTAATAGGCTGACACTGTTTGAATAACCTCAATCATTCATAAGCCTTTTAAAATACTTTTTATCATTTCAGAATCTACTAAACTAACAGAATTCAATTTTCATGTTACTTGAGTCTTTGAATCTTTTACCAGAATTCTGACATACATTAGCCATTGTCTGAATTAGGTGACTGCTGTGGTAAAGAATAAGCCATAACAAATTATCTTGTTACAATTGTAATATACACAACAGCTTTTCTTTCTCTTATTCTCATTCTGATTGACATAAGACAGTAGCTGTAGTTTCTCACATTGTGATTAGGTTTTTGGCAGGTTAAGAAAGCAATGTACCATGCTAAAAACTTTCTTATTATATAAAAAAATAAACAGCTTATCTGGAATTTGTAATTTTTTTAATTCATTTTTTTAAATTCAATGGCAATCAGTTTAGCCATTTGTTTCAACATTTGTGTATGATGCTTCTGTGCATTTGTTTCACTTACCTTACTTTAAGAAAAAGATAATACTAAAATGTTTTAGCACTAAAAATGACTTTATATTAGACTTCGCTAAATATGAAACAATATAAAATGTTTATAGAAATTTACAAAATACCAGCACTTTGGGAGGCCGAGGCGGGCGGATCACAAGGTCAGGAGATCGAGACCACGGTGAAACCCCGTCTCTACTAAAAATACAAAAAATTAGCCGGGCGCAGTGGCGGGCGCCTGTAGTCCCAGCTACTCAGGAGGCTGAGGCAGGAGAATGGCGTGAACCCGGGAGGCGGAGCTTGCAGTGAGCGGAGATCGCGCCACTGCACTCCAGCCTGGGCGACAGAGCGAGACTCCGTCTCAAAAAAAAACAAAAAAACAAAAAAAAAACCAAACAAACAAAGAAATTTACAAAATAGTGGATATTAGAAAATAACTGATTAAACAATATTACAATGAAAAAACAACTGGAACAATTTAAGATACAAATTATTCACTATTTTTTCACTAATTCTCTCTTATTTTGCAGTGCAAAAATTTTTCTTATTTATTTCACTTATTCTCTCTTATTTTAGAGTGTAAAAATTTCTTAAAACTCCTGAAAAAGATTAATAAGTATTTGTTTATATCACTATGCACATAACTTTTCATTTTCTTTTAGCTAGCTAGCATCCACAAAAAATGAGCATGGTATCAGCATTGTTAACCATACTCATAGGTGGGAACTGAACAATGAGATCACTTGGACTCGGGAAGGGGAACATCACACACCGGGGCCTATCATGGGGAGGGGGGAGGGAGGAGGGATTGCATTGGGAGTTATACCTGATGTAAATGACGAGTTGATGGGTTCAGCACAGCAACATGGCACAAGTATACATATGTAACAAACCTGCACGTTATGCACATGTACCCTACAACTTAAAGTATAATAATAATAAATAAATTAAAAAAAAAAAGATCTCTTCAATTTTTCTTTCCCTAAATAATGTTGGCTAGCAGAGACATGTGTGACCTATTTAAAAATGATCAAGTGTCCACTATTTGTAGAGATACCAAATTATACATTAAAGTATCATTGCTCCTCTCTCTCACTCCCTCCTTTCTTTTTCACTTCCGATGATGCTCATGACACAATGATCCATGTCTGCAGGGAGTGTCTCATTGACTTAACTAAGAAACTTTAGATATAATCAAGCCACAGAAGACTTAGACTGTCATGCTAACTTTTCTCTGTAATTGATCCCTCTATACACAATTTAGCCTCAGGAAGAAGCATGACATCAGCAAAGGCAAAAGAATTCTGTAAGGATTATCAACTGTGGGAATTAGACAGTGTTGTTTTTTTTTTTTTTTTTAATTTTCAAAATTTTCACCAATTATTAGGGGTGAAAAAAGAGCAAAAATAGGGAGTTTGTTTTTAAATGTGCTGTGACTAAATAATGAAAAAAAGATGAAAAATAGTCAAACTGAATAATAAATCAGAAAATGGGAAATCTGAACATCAACCTATTGCCTATTAAGTTGCTTTAAAAATTATGACTTTTCTCCTCTACTAAACTTTAATTTTTGAAACATTCTCTTCATAGTATAATCTAACCAAGCAAACTTACATTCCTTTCTCTAAATTGTTTCTTTGCATTATTCTTTATTTGTAAGACATTTTTGTAAAAATGTCCCTGCCACTCAAAAGCCACTTAACCATATATGTATGTGTATATATTTATATATATCAAACACTCACACATATATGTGTATGGTAGGCCTTTTAAGTATTCACATTCATGAAATTTCATTACATAGAATGTTGTGTGTGTGTGTGTGTGTGTGTGTGTGTATGTGTGTCTGTGTATAGTATTATGTCAGAAGGAAGCTCAAGAAGCAGGCAATTATTCTAACATAAGTTGAATAGTGTGATTGTTCTGCTCACTCATGTTGACTGGAAAATGATACAGAATTTACCTGTTTTTCAACCCATTTTATTCTGGACTACAATAGCTATTAGATAGACTTTCACATCTCAAAACTGTTATTTATTTGTTGCATTAGTTCTTGTGTTTATTTATTCATGTATTAAACACTGTGATAAATTTTAGTAATGCATTAGTGAACAAAATTATGTGACACTTCCCTTTGAGTAGCATCAAATATATTTGCACATTCCACTTAATCTACTGCAGAAGCTAAGCTCAGCTCTATGACCTTTGATGTATTTGAGTTCTATGCTTGGTCACTGGGAAGAAACCCTCATAGACAGATAAGAAGAGAAACTACCTTAGCGCTTTCCCACTTTCATTAACATCTTTTGTCCTCTCTTCCTTTCAAATTCTTGCATAATGTAGTCACACACACACACACACACACCATCTTCATGCTATTGCATATCACAAGGCAATTTAACAGTTACTCAAAAAAAAGTTATCGTTCCTTTGTAAGAAACCTAAAGATTTTTTCTACCCATATAGTCCTTACTTACGTGATGACTATTAATAACATTTTATATGCATGTGTTCAGACCGATCATGGTATTCAATATCCAGTAAGACATAAAAATGATAGGTGATTGTCACTTTTATAATATTGTGATGAAAACAAATGCTTGTAATTCACATATTCTTCCTGTGTGTTTTTCTTTAGTTGCAACTGAGCTTTAAAAAATTTCTATGATTTCCCTGAGATTGAAGTATACTTAATACTCCAATTTAATATTCTGCACATTTCTAATTCTTCTACTTTTTAATCCATGGTTATACATAAAAATCTAGAGGAAATTTTAGTTGCAAATTATTATCTACGTGCTGTTGTTCAAGTTACTTAACCTCTCCATTATTCAATTTCTTTATCTGTATATCAGGGATAATGATAATATTTATCTTGTAGAGTTGTATGGGAATTAAATGAATCAATCATGTAAAATACTTATAAATTTTCCTGATGTGTTAAGTGTTAGCAGCTATTATAATTTTTAAGACTGTAACACGTGCCTACATTATAATAGGTGTTAAGAATGTTAAGAATAATGAAACATGCTTCATCTCCTCACTTTTACTACTTCCTTCTGAGGCCCAGAGTAAACGCTCATCTGGTTCTGTGAAGTTGTTGCACATCAGAGAAGCTGCTTGCATCATTCCTTAAACATTCACAGAGCACAATTTGCCTCATCACATAAATTTGTTTTTTGCTATCTCATAAAATTTTTCACCTTATTTCGCCTCAACTGACTTAGTTAATATCGCAATCTAACATTCCCGACTCTGGGAAGGAAATTCCAAAAATGTGAATGAAATTCTAGCTTTGCCAAACTACTAACTTGCCAAACCTCACTTTTCTTTCATGTTAAATGAAGTAAATTATAGAATTTTTCTCAGAGGGTATTTGAAATAAATTAATTACATCATGCCTATACAGGACCAAGCACACAGTAAACACACATACATGCTAACTATATCATTATAATTATCAATTCTGTCATGTCTTCACTGTGATTTCAAATCTCTGTTGTCCCATAGGTGGTGCTCAAAAAGAATTTAATTAATAAGTATACAATCTAGTGGAATAGACATGCATAAAGAGATGCCAAATATTGTATAACACGCTATAATTTAAATTTTAGAAATACTACTAAGAACATAGATGAGACAAAGAAAATATTTTTCTAGAGAAGAAAAGGTTTAGAGAAGTTTCCTGGAGTATATCAGGTTTTTTTAAGAATTGTAATAACAATGTGCCTTGTCGTTCTATGGAAGAGAATAGACATAAAGTCTCTTTTAGTTAGAGGAAGCCAAGAGAAAGCACAGAGTTAACAGGGTGTGTGAGATTGAGGATACTCAGGTTCTCCAGAGGGACTCGAGTTTAAGTTATGACTGGGGAGATATGGTGGGAGATAAGATTAAAATTACAGTGGATTCCTACATGGTTGAGGGACTTGTAGATAAAGACTTCAATTTCTATGCAAGAAAATGTCATCAAAGGATTCATAATTTTTTGCATGATCAAATTTTATCTTGCTTTAATTCCATTTTTCATGATGTCATATTGATTTTTACCCCAGTAAACCCTTCGACTTTCGATGTTTGCTGGTGTGGTACATAGGGTTTTTCAACTAATACTATTTTGCTCCAGATAATTATTTATTGTGGGGGACCATCTTATCCACTTCTTCTGATATTTAGCAGCATATCTGGCCTCTACACAGAAATGCCAGTAGCACTTCTCATCACAATTGTGACAACCAAAAATGTCTCCAGACTTTGCTAAATGTCCTTTGAGGAACAAAATCGCCAGTTCAGAATCCATGTGCTTGAGAAACACAATGACTATGAGACTACTCATAAAAATTCGAGGGCTATAATGTAAATACTGTTTTGATCACTGGAAACGTTTTAATAAGTATGCGTTCATACAATTCTGTTCATCTCTTCTTTCTATTTCTCCTACTAAAACCTAGATTTACATGTTAAATGTACCTGAGGGGAAAACAGTGACAAGTGCAAGTAGAACTACCTGCTTAGAAGAGTCAATCCTATTATGTGGGATTTTGCTGTCATGCTAAGCAACGTGACAAATCTGTACCGTAAAAAGAATATAGAATTAGCAGTTTAAGGCCTTTAAGGCTGAATTACTACGTTAAGAAAGAAGAATAATTTTCAATTTCTTTGGCCCAACATAGCAGAGCATAGAGTGGATAGAAGAAGGACATGGACTAAGGATCATAAAAGAGATAAGGATGGAACGTAGTGTGGAGAGAAGCAGCAGTGACTATTCTCTGGTGGTACTGTATTTAAGAAATATCTTAACAACAGATCATTTTATACTTTGTCTTATTATGAGCTTAATTACTCTGCTCCCAACCTACTCAGTTATATTTTTATGTGTCTGCTATTCGGTGAAGAAACTTAGTTGTATGACTAGGTTTATAGTGATACAATTAAAGTTTACTTTCAAACTAAAGTCTAAAACTAAGTGTTAGGTGTATGTATATGGTTTGTAACTGGCAATGTACATAGAATGGCGAGAAGACTGAAAACTGGAAGATCTCATTGATAGCAGATCCAGGGCAGAGATGGTCACAAGAGATGCAGTCTCTTAGAGAATGTTTGACCTAGCTGAATGTAGCAATGGGGTTTCAGTCAGTGTTACCTAAAGTGAAATTTTTTTTTTTCTTCAAGACTTCAGGTAACATGTGAATCACAGAAGTCAAAGTAGATTGCACGGTGGCTTAGCCTCCTGTTCTTTGTCATAAAACAAAATGAATTTCAAGTCAAGAAATAAATGATCAATGTTTGTTTTTAGCTAGCTACCTGGGAAACTTGTAGGTGCAACCTTTCTCTTGAATATCTTAAAGATATACTTTTTTCTCCTTTCCCTCCATCTTTCCTTTTTGTCTCCCTTCCTCCCTCCCTCCTTCTCTCCCTCCCTCCTCTCCTTCTTTCCTTCTTTCCTTCTTTCCTTTTCCTTCTTCCTTCCTTCCTTTTCTTCTCTACATAATCACCCAGAAGGCTATGTAGTAAATCATATCTTAAGAACAAAGTACTTTTTAAAAGATATTTTTAATAAGAAAGTATGTTTGATTTCAGAATATAGGTAATATCAGACCCTTTAATAAATTTAAATGCAAATTTAAGGATTTTTAAAAATCAACTTAAATGAAGATAATTTATCAAATGATCGTTGGATGGTAAAAATAGAGCAAACTAACTATCAGTTGTATTAAATACAATAGGACATTTACTTTAACTTTATAAGGTTTAAGACTTTTTAAATTCAAGAGTAAAGAGCAAGATGGAATGAGGTTTTTTGACCGCTAGCATTTATCTGTCCATCTCATTCCCCAAAACAGGAAAGACAAATAACCCTTAGTCAGAGTTCACATAATTTTCTTGCTCAATTTGCCTCATTTTTCTATGGGTGTTGTTGTAGAATTTTTGGAAAACAATGAACTAGCTCTCTGTTCGTAGCCCACTTTGAATAAATGAGGTTCGTAAGAAGTGTATAAGATTTTTGTTCAATATTTATGTTTTCTGACCTATATCACCCTGAATTTCTATACACACATGATATGGAAATTTATTTTTAAAATTTAGTTATTTCGCTCATTTGAAGTTGTATTGTTCTTTTCAGCACTCTTTATATTTTTAGTTTGAGTTTTTATTTACCATTAATTCTCTGTTCTCAAATCGTTTGTATGATCGTCTCCTGCTGCCGCAGGAGAGGGTATATTCTAAAGTTAGATCATGAGATGTCTGGATCTTTGTCAATGATGGTTGGTGGAGAGCTTCTCATGTTTTTTTAAAAGAGGAAACTGATATCACACTGCACATCAGTAACATTTTTTTCCCTCTAAAAGATTGGCAAACAGCCAGTGAAACACTCAGTGAAGTTTTCTATCGATTGCCCTGTGGCTGGCAGAACAATACATTTCTGTATCTGAAGCAGTAGCATTCTATTGTGAAGAAGTATAAATCTCCTCTAGACTAATAAATATAAAGATGTGATTTTAAAAATCAACCGAAGTGATGGGGTTGTGGTTTTAATATCAGAGGCAAGAAGAAAGAATTTAGTGCAAGTTAGGATTGATGTGGGTAACACGGTTTCATATCCTTTATTAAATGAGATACTTGTTTACAGCATACCATTATAGCTATTTGATTAACATTTTCTATATTGGATCATATTTTACTATCAGCCATTTGTTGTGGGTGAGCATATCAGACATGATTCTTCTAATTATTTGAATTTTCCTCAAGCCTCTTTGCTTTGAAATATACCTTCTCCATGGTCTGGGTTGTCCTTTCCAAAGATTTAACGTTAACAAAAACTTACCCATTCTTCAAGATCCCCTTCTAATTATACTATTGAGAGTAAATTATAAGGTGGAAAAGTGACAAAATTGTATTAGTGTGCTCGAGAACAAACAGTATTTCACAATTAGACTAGTCAAAATTTGAGAAAAAGACACATAATAAAGTAAATGTGTTTTATAATAAGTTGTGAACAATCAGACAAAAAGTAACAGTTGATTCTTTGGATAAATTTAACACAGAAGCATAATTTTGTGTGTGTGTGTGTGTGTGTGTACACTTGGGGGAAAAGTCAATTATCATTAAGTTTATCTCCAAAGAAAGACCACGCAGGTACGAATGAGGATATATGAAGACACTGAAACCATTTTTCACAAAATAGCAGCCCAGTAATGAGGATGGTGCAACACACTTACAGAATTCTGCGGTAGAGAGAAACTGGGTAGTGGAATTTAAATCTCCAATACCATTTCAGAGGAAAAATGGGTAGATAGCTGGTTGGAATAAAAGAGGAAACAAAAAAGAAAGTTGCTTTTGTTTTAATATACTTTTGTAAATTTACAAAACAATTTTTGAGACATTTGGAGCCCACAGACTTGCTCCTCCACTGACGTTGGCCATTATGATTAAGAGGCCACATGTCTACATGTCCATCTGGCCATACATATTTGTCATCCTAATTAGTCAGCTCTGCTGCATGGAAGGAATGTGGAAAGGGAAAAGTTGGAGACTCACCCTCCTAGTGTCCTGGATAAACTTGCTTGTTATTGGAGCCACAAGTCTGGAGGATCAGGCTGGCTTAGAGACAGAAATAGAATGGGGAGACTCGTCACATCCTACTTTTCCATTCCCTTCAAAATGTACTCTTCATTCCCAAATAATGCCTATGAAGCCAGAGTAAATCTCTCAGTTTGATTAATCAGTGTAAAAAAAAAAAAATTCTCTGGATTACTTACAAATACCAGATTAAACAATAAAAGAAAAATGCGTAACTCTTTAAAAGTGAGAAGACCTAAATTAAGCAATAATTAGAGAAAAAATTTTCTCATATAAGAACTAATTTATTATAATTAAGTGACGACTGTGATTTTCTCTTAGTAGTAAACAAAATGTTCTTCTCATGTAAAGAAAATATGAGCCTCTGGGATCTTCATTTCTGTAACTTTTAACACATAATGAGCTTGGTTAATGGGCATGATGACACAACAGCAGGCCCATAGATTCTGGTTAGTGTCAATTCAGAAATATTTTTCTCTCTATTGTGGGAGTAAACAAAAAGCATTACACTATGCTGCTTTATAAGACTGGAGAGACAGAGCTTCATTGAATTTATTTCTTGTAAAGGAATTAGAGATGTGCTAACCCACTTTCTTATTTTACAGGTAAGAAAATTGAAGCGCAGAGAAGTTGTAACTATTGTATTCAGAAGAAAACAACAACAACAACAACGACAATGGTGTGTTGTAATCTTTATACCTTGGGCTTATGCTTTTCTGGTTCTCTTTCTAAAGAAAAACAGTCTATTCAATCCTTATTCTCTTCTAATTTCTTCCTCAAAGTTGAAGTTCTATTCCTAAAGGGAATTAGGACTGAAATACATATGTTTTTAGAAGTGCTTTACAATAAGGAATCTTAGTGACTTTAAGGTGTTTCAGTGAGTTCTGAAAAACATTTAAGATGAGAAAACATTGTGTATATGGTTAAAATTTTTTATGTTGTTACTTTTAATTATATTAAATTATATGTTAAAAGGGATATGCTGCATTGGCACATCATAAGTATTCAAATAATAATGTGAATATATTGTTATAATAGTCAAAACCAAGCACAAAAATCATTCCGAGGTAGATGGAGAAGTAATTTGTAAATGCAAGACTGTATGAGTGGAGAGTAGCATAATGGTGGTGAGCAGTGATTATAGCTCATATCCCACCACTGTCTCCATTGCAACATTCTCTCAGCATTCTAAATATTCCTTTACTCTGTCTAGACATAGTTAAAGAGGAGTTTAAATATCTCCAAGGTCACCCTTAGACTTCTGCACAAGTTCAATTGAAACCATTGTGTGCATGACGATATAAATTTTGAACTCTTCATTTATTATTTTTATTTGACAACATTAAATTTTATACCTCCTGTTGTATGATTGGCAAAACAAATTCAAACTCCTATCTTTTTTGTGTGTGCTGTTTGTTATTTTATTCTTTCCCTTCATGTCTACTTTTACATTATTACAGCAGTTTCATTATAATTGTTTACAATACCTTATTTTATCTCAGTAAATAGATAAAAGAAAATTACAAATAATGAAAACTCTTTTTATAAACCTATGCATTATTCAATAAATACCAATGATATCTGAGTTTTTATACCTCCCACTCTAACTTATAAAACATTAATATTTTTGTTTAGTTTTTCACCTAAATGCCAAGGCCTTACATGCAACATAGAAATCATAAGGAGAAAAATTATATATTATTCAGTATACTTGTAATTGAATAATTTAATATATTAGAATACTTTTTCAAAATGAATATGTTTGAAACATATTTTTCAATTCATATTTTATACTGAAGTTTAGATGAGACAATAGAAATTTAGTTTACAATCTATCTGTAAATTATATTTCAGAATCTCAAATCAGTACATAGACAAAAGGATATTCAAAATGAGAATTTTACTTCATTCTAATATCAAGAAATAATATGCATAATGTCATTAAAATACAGGATTAAAACAGTATTTCAAAGACTAGACAAAAGTATTTCTGGGCTGCAAAGAAAATTAGAACTACCACGTAGTTTATCTGGGCTGAAAATGTGTGTGTGTGTGTGTGTGTGTGTGATTTATATTTAGTTATTTTATTTTATTTTTATAGATTTAGGGGATACAAATGTAGATTTATAACATGAATAGATTGTGTAGTATTGGGGTTTGGGCTTCTATTGTATCCATCACCTGAAGAGTGAACATTGTACCTAGTAGGTAATTTTGCACCCTTCACCTCCTCCTACCCTCCCATTTTTTGTTGTCTCCAGAGTCTATTATTTTAATTTTTAAGGGCTGATAATTTAAACTGAATACAATTTATTTTTTGGTGTTTGCATCTCAAAATAAACTATTGATTATAATACAAACATTACTCAATTAAACAATTAATGTAGTGAACTACAAAACATATACACCATTCAGGATTGTTCTCCTCTAATTGCTTTTAACTTCTTCTTTAAATAAAATTACATGTGATCATACACAGTCAATGGACTATGCAAGCTCTGCTTTCATAATAGCAACAATATTCTGAATTGGAATCTTCCTTTAAGCACAATTTACTATCAGTTCTGTATAACTTTTAAACAGAAGATTTTCCCACTTATTTTTTTCAAAGTGATCCCATGCTGAAAATAATGTTATTATTCCTTTAGGTCATTTTTATTATTAGACATAAAACAAACATTGCCTTGTAAATAGTATAAACTATTTAAAGTTTTCATGGTGTAGAAAGAAGTATTGAGTCGTCACTTTAGATAAGTGCATTCCACCTCTATTCCTATTAATTGTTAATTGTGTCATTCTAGATAAATTTTCCACCTCTCACTAGCATTCAGTTTTCTCATAAATAGAGGAATTCAATATCCTTTCTGTTCCTTGGATTAAGTTTGAAATTATGTAATCCCAACAAATTTCTAATAGTGAAGCAAAAATTTACATTGATGACACGTAACATATTTACCATTTTAGGTTTTAATAACTTTTTTGCACAGGATTTTATGTGATATGTTTCAATTGTGATTTGCCTAAAGGCTGATATAAAAAGGTTTAATAATCTCATCACAGTCTTTAAAAATTAATGTTATTTTATGGTTATAAAAGGCAATAGATAATCACTTTAAATATTTTAAAATTTAAAAAGTTAAAAATTAAGGTTACTTCTAACCAAATGGTTCAAAATATTCATTGATAATATTTTAGTATTTTTTTCTTTCATTCTTCTACAACACATTCCTTCAATAAGTAATCTTTAAATACTCTATTGACCTTTCTGTCTTTTTCTTTATTCCTTTAAAGTCCCATTTGTTTTCTTATTTGTATGTTTGCACTTGTGCTTACTCTTCAAATATTAAGGACATTGTATCTATATTTCACATTTGTAAAACCTTTTCCCAGTTTTTTTTCACTTAATTTGTATAACATGTTAGTGTTTAAAAAAAAAAAAAAGCTTAGAATAATAAATTTACCAGAGTTTATTTAAGGAAAGAATAGTTCATGAATTGAGTAGCAATGAGAACCAGGAGAAATCAGAGTGCTCTACCCAGTAACATGGGAAGGTTATATTTATAGACAGAGAAACAAAATGACATACAGCATCAAGTTGATTGCCTATAGTTCAGCATTTGCCTCATTTGAGAATGATGTAATGAGGCATTTATCTTATAGGGATATGGTCTGAACAGTTGACAGCCTGGGATTGGCTGAAACTCCGCTGCTGTGGTTGGCTGAGACTCAGTGAGAATATACTCTCAAATTAGGCTGCAGTTTGGTTATATGCCGAGTTAGGTCATGGTTCATTATGTACGAATTCAAAGTACAGAGGAAGCTTTAGCCCAAATTTTATTTTATTTAACAATGCCCTTCTTTTGATCAACCTCTCAATTTTCAGAATTTGACCAAAACCTTAATGTCACCCTGTCACCATTATAATGAATTTTTTTTTTATTTTAGCGTGGAATTCACAATGTCAAGTTATCAGATGATTCTTTATGTTCCCTTGTCTTTTTTATATTCTAACTGTAATGAGACCATTTGACATATAAGGAATGACTGCATATAAGTGTTGAAGACTCTTGAGAGGAAAAGGCACACTAGAGAGATTATCATGATGGCTGTCAGGAGGATATTACTAAAAGACTGAAGAATGCTCCTTAAGAGGACATAACCTTCCCCATGAATTGAACCAATCAAAATCAAATCTATCAAAGAAGAGCAAAGAAAGGAGCCTTTGTTTTAACTAAGGAGCTTGTTGTTGAGTTCTTAAAACTAAGTTTCTGTCATCCCATATGTTTATCCAAGTTCAGCAAGAGGTATTAGCTATCACACCCCCTGCTTACACCTCCCCCGGTCATCCAGCAGATAATCCATGGAAATTGTGTTATCTAAAACAACTTTGGCAAGATAATTTAAAGAAGTTTTTTGAGCAATTATTGCATTTGGAGTAGACTCAGCTATAGTAGCTAATATTTTAGACAGATTTCTAACCATAACATTAATTAAATTTATGCCAAGCTAGGGAAGAAACATTTTACCAAAAGATGTTCATTTAGAGATATTTATGTTTTCCAGCAAACTCCTCTTTTTTCCATAGTGTAAATTAAGAGGTATAAATGAATGTTTATTTTGCAATTGGTTATGGAGTTGACAATAATATTGTTAGAATTCCTAATCCACATTGGCCCCTTCTTTTCCACTTAAGACATGGAATTCCCCACATGCATGGTTGATCATTAAATCTCCTACAGATAAAAATCTATCCTGAAGGAGGCACAACAGACAGTCCTCTGTGAGATGCCTTATGCATTAGGGGTCATTAGCAGGAAGGCACTTGTAGTATCTGTTTAATATTTCATTATTGAAATCATTCCGTGGTTGGAGACTACGGACAACTAAGAGACTAGGGTTATAAATTTGTCTACAAATGGTTGAGTATCTTTCTATAGGTTTTCTTATTCATTTTTGGCATAATTTAACTGTAAAACCATCCCTACAATTTTGCCTATTGTTAAATTTAAACAAGGAATCTGAATACATGAATTTAAAAACCTAACCTTATAGAAAGGACTAGATATTGCACTTGGAATATTGGTGAAATGTGTTACAGAGATAACCAGGGAATCTCTAGGATCATGCAAAGATTTAAGTATAACATGACATATTCAACATTCAGTGAGATTTTCTGCAGAAGTTATTGATCGTGAAATTTAAACTATCGTGTTATTTTGTCATGTATAAACAGAAAAGAAACACAAGGAAAAGAAGTAAGAGGGAAAAGGTTGCATGGTGACAGAAGAAAGAAATCTTGATCTGTGAGCTTGGGAGAGCTGTTTATTTCTAGGATATAATGTGCTTCTGAGGAGAAACTTTCCAGATCACGTTTAACTTGAGGTGTTCAATGGGTGTATAGTCTTCAGAGTATGGAGGGGCCCTTTTGAGCTAAAAGATGTGGACATAGCTTTGAGGTCCTGAAGTTTTACTGCAGAGATGAATTTGGTATGGACTTTTTAAATGTGGCTTAAGGGTAGTCTTTCTCTGGCATCATTTTCAAAAGATACAATCCCTGGATTTGAATAGTGAAAGGTCTGGTTGTCCTCAGTTAGTGGGTCATGCAGGGCTTCTTTTACTTGATGAGAATATTCTTTGATGTATGCACGAAAGCCTTGCAATATCGAGTCATGTCAGAGTTTATAAGAGCAGAAGATACATGGGGTTCTATTATTAGAATCATTACCTTCCAGTAACTGTTTCATATGGAATCAATCTGTGTTTTCCACTGGGGATAGATCTTACTGTCTCCATCAAAGCCAACAGTAATACTTGTGACTGATGCAATCTATTCGCCTAGCTTGCCTAATGCCATTGTGTTTGTAATGCTTTATTTAACTGTTTTACAACTTATCCATTGAAATAAGTACTTCTATCACTGAAGATTTCTCCAGACACGCCCTATAAGGGAAATACATTTTCTTATAACCTTTTAGTTCCTATGATAGCATCAGCCTTCCTGCATGGAAAAGTCTCTATACAATCAGAAAACATGCAATGAAAGTGGAAATAAAACAAAATCCTACTATAAATATTCAAATGATCCAACAGGTACTGGAAATGTATCACCTGAGATTTTTTCTCACCCGAATTATGGGTTCAATCCACGAAACATTGGTTATAAACCAGGTAAGCAATTATAGTCACTCTACCAATTTTTAAAAATAATTTTTATCATGTTAACTATTTCATCATAAGTCACAAAATGCAGAGATTTTAATAATAGAAGCTATACAAACTCTGAAAGAACTAGATTCTCCATGAGTCTGTGCTTAACATTTTTTGTATACCCTTTTAAATACCAGTTTTGTTTCTCACGTTCAGGTGGCTAGTCATGTTTATTAAATAAGATAACAAAAGCAGTTTGACCTGGATCAATCTCATGAGGTTCATTCAAATTGTGTATCTTGACAATTTCAGTACTGACTGATTTAGCACGAAAACTTGCCAAAGCATTTCGTTGGCATTCAGTTAATTTTTGTTTTTCTTGATGTTAGGTTAGCAGTTTTAAAGAATCAATCAGTTTTTCCATTAGAGTTCTGGAAATTGTTTCCCAGTTCAATGGTATTATTTAATTTCTAGGGATTTTGTATAATTTCTGAGATGCATAGTAATACCACATCCATACAAATATAACTCAGAAAAGGTTAAGCATAACTGATTATTTGACCATGCTTCCCATATAATTTAATAGATCAAATAAACTGTATTAGTTTAATATCATTCCTTGTATTTAAAAAAATCCTTTTAATATGCTCCAAGGACCCATCTGGAATATTTCAAAGTTAATTTAAGGCCAAGAAAAATATTTAATTTAGAATTTGATTGTGGAAAGTTTGTCAAAAATATCAAGGGCTTAAGACACTTCATCAAAATAGGATTACAGGGCCAGGCAAAGTGGCTCATACCTGTAATCCCAACACTTTGGGAGGCCAAGGTGGGTGGATCACTTTAGCTCACGAGTTCGAGACCAACCTGAACAGCATGGCGAAACCCTGTTTCTACCAAAAATACACACATACACAAAAAAATAGTCAGGTGTGGTGATGCATGTCCATAGTCCCAGCTACTTGGGAGGCTGAGGTATGAGGATCACTTGAGCCCAGGAGGAGGAGGTTGCAGTGAACTGAGATTGGGCCACTGCACCCCACTCCAACCTGGGAGATAAAGTCAGACCCAACATAAAAAAAAAAAAAAAAAAAAGAACTTACAGGCCACTGTGAAATGATAGTAATTAATTTAACCAGAGTGATGATTAAAAGACTTCAAAGGCAAACACAAAGTTACATAGTTGTAGCAAAACCTTAGCTCTTTTACTAGAGCAAACTTAGTTTTCTTAAGTGACCAAAAACCATCTTGGTAAAACACAAAATCTGTTTCTCAGGTAAATTATCTAAAAGGTAAAAACCAAACAAACAAAAACAACAAGAAAAAACCCTTTCATAATTTCCTATTAAGAGCAAACCAATACTGACTCCCAAAATCCTTGTTTTGACACAGCAGTCAAATTCTAGTTTCTCATCAATGTCCTGTTATATGAATGCTCAATTTTTAGAAAAATTTATAAATAATTCCCTTATAATGTTAGCCAGCTTGATCACATAATAAATTCTTTTCACGAGATTCATATTCCACAAAGCTACAATCTTTTCATATTCTTTCGTATTTTTGCTATACTTTTCCTCTTTTTCATCTTAAAACAACCAGTTATTCTACTTTAGGACAAAAAGTACTGTCTTCCTTAACAAAATAAAACATACTCCTAATGTATAGCTTTTTCTTTCCAAAAGCACATCTTACCTTCCTTTTATATTTACATATAGACTAGTTTTTATTATAGCTCTAATTTTATATTTATTATTTAGATTTCATAACCATTAGTGACCTTAATTTCCAGTGAACACTAGACAGCAAGCAATTGTGAACTTTCTGTCACATCAGAAATCTATGAATTGGCAAATCTATGGATCATAATTTCTAGAAGCATGTACTTTCTCATAGCACAAATTGCCTATGTGGCACAGAACATGTTTACTAAGAGTAGCAAATTTCTTTCGTCTTTTTGTAATAAGAGACTGAAGAGGAGTAAAGAAGGTAAAATTTTATCTCTACCCTCTTAGGGTTTTGGTTTGGTTTGGTTTTGTGTTTGCTAGGCCTGGGAATTAAAAATGTTTTGTACAGCTTTCCCTCATCCTCAACTTCTCATTCTTGACGATAAGAGTATTAAAACCTTTTGGTATGGAGAAGGCATCTTTCACATGGAATTTTATGTTATTTACATCTATTTAACTCACTTGTTTTAACAGTTATTCTTAGATGGTTCATGAAAGTGAAACACTAAACAGCTAACTACCATTTTAATTTATTTTTCTTGCAAAAACATTTTATAATATAGGTTTAATATCAGTTTATTTTACCAGTAAACCTAGGTGGAAAAGTCATGCATCTGTATTATATTTAATATTGACAATTATGAAGATATGCCTGTTTTAACCTAACCATCATTATTATTTACTAGAGATTATCAAAGTCACATAAACTTAAAAAGCATTTGGGTTAGTTCTTATTTTTCTGAGAGAATACATAATTTATATGAATGCCAATTTTTCTTTAAGCCAATTCAATAGAACTCTTTTACAATTGAATTTTGGCAATATTATGAGAAAATAAAAATATCGTGCATATATATTATACATACAAATATACATAAACGTATACATAAAAACAGATCATATAGCTTTTATTTTAACATTTTAGTCATGTGTCAGGTACCATAGTATGAGCATTTCATATACCTGGACTAAGCATGGATACCTCAAATCTTGCCTTACAGTATGAGATTCATTGGTCTTTTTTTGTTTGTTTTGTTTACAAGGTTGAATGACAGACCAGAGTTAGTGGTTTGTTGTTGTTGTTGTTGTTTTTTCCAAAAAACAGTTTTGCAGCATAGCAAAGACACTGAAAGAGGAGGACAGGGTTGGCAGAGAATATAGTTAGCAGGGATTTGTTAGACAGGTTTCAGTCAACTGATAAGTTCGCATGGGAAGCAGGATCAAATAGAGAAAATGGAAAGAATTAATTTTTACAAATGTTTTTCTGAAACTAGTCCAAGTGTGAATCAGACAAGTGTCATTTAGACATTTCAGATTTGATATAAAAATGTCACTAAAGAAATATTCTGATTATTTTTCTCAAAGAAGCAGGTTGATTATTATCCTTGTAGTGAAGCCCTTGAGTGTTCCAGTGGAGCACACCACTATTGGGGAAACATCTAAGCCATAGATGACTAGAGTAAAAGTGAACAATTTCTGTTTCAATGGCTTGACTGCTTACAATAAAAGCAGATGTCTATGGTACAGGATTATTTAATTTGGGAATCTCTTAGTTTTGGTTTCAAATATAAGCAAGAAGGTCCTCTTAGGCTGTAGTTGTTGTATCATCGAAGATAGGTACCTGTTTGCCTTCTGTAAGGAGTTTCCCTACTGTGGCCACTGTTACTCTAAGTTACCTTTGGTGAGGTTTGCTCATTTCTCTCAAAAAGACAGATTCTGAGTTAAGAGTTCTTTTACATTTAATTGGCTAAAGTTTCAGATGGAGGAGTTTGAGACCTCTTGAATTCAGATGAACCAATGATTCTCCTTTTTCTAGTAACTTTACCTACCTACTGAATTCAGTTGAGTTTTATCTGACCTAGTCCGACACCTAAGGCCTACCAACAGGATCCAGTCCTGTTTCTGTCATGAATTCCAAACCCAGTTTAAATAAATCATGCTTACATAAACTTGGAATACTCAAAACACAAGTTCTTGGAGCTCAAATCCAAGATAGAACTCACCCAGGACCCCAGATGTTGAAAGAGATGAATTAGTACACAGGATTTGGTAGGTTCCTTTGTTTAGTCACTTGGTGCCCTTGGGAATCACTGGAGATCTACTTTAGATTTCACTTCTGATACCAACCTATTAAAAAAAAATACTTTAGACTAATTAAATTTAGCAGAGTTTATTTTAGCAAAGAATATTTGTGAATTTGTGAGAGGTTCAGAGAGCTCTATCCTGTAATATGAGATTTAGAGGATTTAGAGACAAAAAAGGAAGTAATGTACAGAAACAACTTGATTGATTATAGCTGGGTGTTTGCCTTATTTGGGCATGGTGTGATGAGGCATTTGCCTTATATGGACATGGTCTGATCAATTGGCAGCAAGCTATTGGCTGAAGCTCAGATGCTATGATTGGCTGAAGACTCAGCTATTCATCAAAAGAATATACTCTAAAATTAGGTTTCAGTTTGTTATCTAGGATTTCAAAGTTCTCAGGCAGCTTTCAGCCAAAATCAATTTATTTTAACAGTATTGAACTTTAATTCCTTTCCACACATTTTAAAACTTTTCCTTAGTAATTCCTTCTATTGCTGTGACACTTATTAATCCCTTCACCATTCACAGATTAAATAAATACTCATGCATACATATTGAATAGATTTTAACTTGATTACTGTATTATTCTTGTGCTTTTATCTTTTAGTATTAAATGTTTTGATCTTAAAACAACTGAAATAAATATATCTAGTGTAATATCTAAAATTAGATAGAATTTTTCCAAATAATAGCTAATTTCTTTCAAACATTTGCTAGTTTATTCATACTTTCCCTAATGCTTTTAGTAATTATTTTTCATCATATATTTAATTCTTAATATATTTGGATCAAGATTTGAAATCTAGGATGTGATTTTTAAGCTGTTTCTTCCTCAAGTATCTTGATTTCATTGTTACAACTCTATGGCATTGTGTGGTATATTAAAGAACACCTGCTCATACTGTCATTAAAACAGATAAATATTATTTTGGAAATTTTACGATGTCTTACATTTTTACGTACTTTTTAATCTTAAAAAATTTTAGATTGTTCTTATTTTCAATAATTTACTCTTAAAAAGCCAGGTCAAAATGATAAGATGGATTCTATAAATATGGTTTTAATATTCACAGAGTTAGTTATATTTTGGTAGAAAAAGGAAGCAGGGAATGGAATCATACTGGTATCAGAGCATTTTTATAATAATCATAGGATTGGCTAGCTGTAACATATAGAAAGCTATATGGTGTGAATAATGATTACTTATATTCTCCAAACATCAGACAAAATATTAATTAGTGAAGTTTTAATTTTTTCTCTGTTAAAAAACTATAAAATCTTTTTCTGATAAAATGCTATAAAATATTTTTCATAATTTATGCTTCTGAAATGGTCCATAATTTCTTTTCCAAAACTTTCAGCTACATCTTTTATGCAAAATTCTTTAACTACATTTTACCAGTCTTGAAAATGTTCCTGAAGGAAATTAATGCTGTAAAGAATCATTATTTGTAAATATAAAAATATGTTTATACTGAATAAAATGTTCTTATTTCTAAAATTTTCATAAATATATAATTGTATACATTTGAAAACTTAATTTTTGTTAGAGTCTCAAGGATAATATTAAAAAATATACTTACATGAAAAAGAAATATAATAACATTCATTCTCCAGAAACACCGTCTGCTGAATTTTAAAAGCATTTGGCAATTAGTAGTACCTATCCTCCTGTTTTATGAATATTACATATATTTTGATACTGGCTATGATTCCCTAAAGAATCATGCATTCTCTAAAGGAAGAAGAATTTCACTTTAAGAGTTACTTAGTGTCTCTGGAGGTAGAAATACTCTGTAGTTCAAAAACATAAATGATCCAGCTGTTTAAATAGCATGCCCAATGTGCTCCAGAGGAGTCCTATCTTTTATGAAATGGCTAGACTTCCCTGAAATAAAACATGGTGGTTAGTCTGAGAACAGAGAAGCTGGAGTTTCTTTTAAAGATTTTCAAGCATGCTCCTCAAGAGGTTGAATTTTAAAGTAAGTGATGTATTTCTTCTTTACTCTCAGCATGATCTCAGAGACAGTTAGACTGCTTTAAAGTTTTAACTTTGTTAAAGAGACTTAGAAGTTTAAAATAGTCCAACAGGAGGCCTGGAAGTGGGAGGGCAAGTGGAATATTTTCAGGGTTGGGCTAACTTTGAAGCAAAACATAAATGGCATTAATAGTGTAATAAAATCTCATATCAATGGCTCTGTCTATAGATCAGTAAAATTGTTGATGAACTTGAAAGATTTTGAATAGGAGAAGTGGTGTATTTTATTACAATCTTTTTGTTATAACAAAACCAAATAATTAACCACAATATCCTTAGTATAAGATTGATAACTCTAGTGTAATTTTCACAAAGACATATAATGTTGACCAGTTAAGGTATAGCTGATATATTCATCCAAAATTATATTGGGATATGCTTTAAAGTTTATAGTATTTTTAAGGTATTATGCTTTTATAATCAACTTATTAACTGAAAATGTACCTAGATAATATTGACTCCAAAGAAATCAAATATTGTTTTGCACAATTAGATGCGTTGGGGGAGGGGTGTCCTTGAAGTGGCACTAACTGTATTTTTGATTGATTTGTCATTCTTAGTCAGTTGAGGTGTTTTATGCTGAGTTTAGTGATGTGTAAATAGAGATGAGAAATTCAATATTAGATAACAGGATTAATAACAATTCTATTAATAACATAAACAACATGAAAATTAATTGCATATTTATATAATTAATAATAATTAACAAAGTAACATAAACTAATTAATAACACAAAGTTAATAACAAAAATTAATAACATAAAGTTATGTTATTAATTATATAACAGTAACATAAAAATTACATACGTCCAGTTAGAAAAGAGAAACATGATTAATTAATTGAATCTATTCATTTGGTACTTATTTTAAAATTTAAAGATTTAGAACACTGTCAGTTTATCTGGATTTTCATTCAGTAGTTACACCAACAAAGCTAAGCCACAAATGCTACTTATTCTCTCTATTCTGATCTCTTAATTTTAACTTTTAGTATTTATGACTTCAAAACATTTTTCTCATATCTTTCTTGTGATTCAGTAAAATTAAATTTTCAGGTAAATTTGTATCAAAAGTTGTCAAAATTATTTTTTATTTTCTAAGATATTTAATACGTGGAATTTAAATGGTGAATTTGGGCATCTATGTTAAATCCTATTCTATTGATTTTTCATAAATTTATTTAGCCTAGTATGATTATTTTGAATTCTACATAACTATATCTCACAGATGTGAGTTATGTACCCATTACACAAATATATGCTTTGATCTTCACTCAAAACATTAAAGAAAATACAGATCAACTTGTTCTGTATTCATATAACTGAAATTATATAACTTGTTCATAATATAATTTCGGAGACACTCCAGCATCTTCCTTCTTCATTTTTTGCTTTCTTTCATTAAACTATTAAGTATAAAATATTTATGAGAAACTGATTACTGTCAATTCTTGTTATTTGTGGTAGGTATGTCCTGTAATGTCATGTGAACACTGAATTAGCAAATAGCCAATCGTTCTTAGTGAAAATTCAGGATTTGCTTCCTGCAAGCCTCTGGTCATAGCATTTCCATCAGCCAATCAGTATATCAACTTGTTTTATGTTCTGTTTAAAGACATCTTGCTTAATATATATTATGGTTTCAGTAACCTTGAACTCATTGCCAACAGCAGCACTATAACTTATGCCTGAAGGAAGATTATCAAATGTAGGTATTTTCATGGCAAGGCCCATCACAGTCTTCTTACACTTTGGAAATTCACACAGCACTTCAGCATTACTCTTGGAGGCCATGTTAAATTACAAAATCAGCAGGAAAATGCACAACAATGAAAAGGAAAACCATGCCACTAAAGAGACCACAGGAAGGACACTTTCTCACAGTATCAGAGCTTAAACAAGACCACTGTGGACCTCAGCTAGCAATGTGTGCTTTGGGTATTGCAAGTTGCTTATTGCTCTGCTCATGTGCTATCCACAAATGGCCAGGAAAGCACAGAGAGCTTGATTTTAGAGTTAGAAATGTTAGGCAAAGTAACAAACTGTTGGCTAATTTCTGCTTGCCAACATAATTTCACAAAGCCCCAGATTCTGTGAGGAGGTGCAGCTCTCCTGAAAGATGCTTTGAAGACAAAACAGGAGAGAGCACGTGGTCTCCTCTATGTATTGCCCGAGTCACCACATTCCTGAAACAATAAATGTTCCTAGCCTTGCCTTTTCCTACACGTAAGATATTGTCTGATGGGAATAGTGATTATGCCTCTTCTAACATACAACCTGATGTACTCTTACACCCAAACCTTGATGAGATTCTGCTGTAATGTAACATCTGAGCAAGTGTGATGTGATTTTCACATAGCGAACTCTCGCGACCTGTATGTAAGCAGTGGGCTGAAATCCTGTGCTGGAACAGTCTAACAGAACTGCTCATGGGCTGTAGTCATCTGTAAGACTTCTGAATGAAACTGACTTCAATTCTTTAAAAGCTTGACTCCTTTTTCTTTAGTCAATATAAATAACTTTAACAACTAGGAGAATTCACAGATACAAATTCTGCAAGTGATGAGGATTGACTGTTTAAGGTAGGCACTATCCTAACTACTGCAGACAAACTTAAATAAAATCTATGCCTTCAAAGATCTTTATTTTTTTTAGTATAAGGGAAACTTCAATACTCATAAATGTTTTGTAACTTATTTTCTTCACTCTTTAAACAGATATTTGTTAAGTACTGACTATGCATTAATCACTTTGTTATTTGCTGGAGGTATGTCAGAGATCAAAAAAAAAAAAAAAGGTGCAATTTCTGGTCAGCACAAAAACCCTACTGAGAGATATGGGCCAGCAAAAAGACAAGCAGTATGATATTCTGAACTGGAAAGCCTAGGATACAATTGGGAGACATGAAAGCAGTACCCAACATAAAAATAGGTTAATAATGACATCTTAGTGGACATGACTTTAAAGCTGAAACTTGAAAAAATACGAATTTTAAAATTACCACGTAGAAAGTCAGTGGACAAAAGTAAACAAAACATATATTTAATGGGTTAGAGGTGAGGAACAGCAATTGAAAGTAGCACAGTATAGCTATTGGCAGTGGGAAGTGAGGAAAGTTAATGCATGAGAATTATTGGTAAACGGAAAAGGGAATGATAAAGAAGGAGCAGTGATATAAATTAATCTAGAAATGCAGGCAGGGGTGCTCACGGAAGGCATAAAAGGCATTAATTTAAATGCCTTTCATGAAATGCAGGCAGGGGTGATCATGAAAGGCATTAATTTAAATTAGTTTAAGGAGTTGTCAATTTTTTCTGAGAGCAAGAATAATAATAAATATAGAAACAAAATGATTGGAATTAATTTGTATAAGGATTGTTTGGTTCTAGATTTGAGATTCACTGAGGATTTGATGGGTGGGGTAGGGCAGGGCCACAATGAGTAACAGCTGTTTTAGTAATACTAATGAGAGACAATGTGAAGTTGCCTGAATTAGGATAATGACAGTGGAGATCAAGACCAATGGATTAATTTAAAAGCTATTTAAGAGTTGAAGTCAACTGGAGTTGGTTATTGATTGGATGTGAATAGTGGTTTTTGGGAGAAGCATTCTACCTTGGGCTCTGAGGATTATGGTTGCATATGGTAAGATTTAGGGATGAAATAAACAGCAGGACTACTAAATACTCACTGTAAAAGCAGTAAATTCCCCAAACTCAGTTTTGTCTATTTTAAAGCAATGCACTGAGTATGCTGGTATCTCTCTGGGCTGATCTGCATTGTCCCCATGGAATTTGAGGGTTATGGTGAACTCTGAATACTTTTGTCTTGAGTAATAATGTCTTTTGTCTCTGACTCAGAAGCCACCAATCCTCTACCTATATCCATACAGTAGTAGCAGGCCAGTTTTTTAGGTTGAACATAGGGTAAATTCCAAGGCCTTTCGGAGTTCCTAATGGTGGTTAATTACGCATGTCTGAAAAATTTTTCAGTAACCAAAGATCACTGGAACAGGGAACTCAGGATGGAGGATGAGCTTAAGTGAGAAGAAAACAAAATCTGTTTTAGAAATTTTGAACTTGAAGTGTTGAAAGCACGCACAAGAAGAGATGCCCAACAGACAGTTGGATGTATAGATCAGTGGACAAGGAGATAGATTTAAAAAGTAGGGATTCTAAGATTACAACTTAGTGAATAGAATAATATGAGAAAACCTAGCATGAACATCTAGACTGATTAAAAACGGTTTATGCAACAGAGTTTTGAGCCATGTAAACATTTATGGGACAGTAGAGAGAAACATTTCAGTGTGTCTAAAACATCAGAAGTGTTTGGCATATAGGATAGCAGGCAATAGAATGGTTTAAGAAGAAAGTGCTGTATAGAGTGAAATCATACTAACACTCCAACATGACAGTTATGTATAGCAACATGAAGGACATTGACAACTTAGCACGAACACTTTTACAGATTTGATGGAAGCAAGAACCAGAAAATAATAGTTTGTGCATTGAATAGGCTGAGAAGTGAAAATAAGATATTAAGAAGGAAAAGAATGTAATATGGTAATGGAAAAGAACGTAAGATTACAGGAGTATGTTTCCTAAAATGTAAAAGATCTGAGCATGCTTTGGTCTAATGTGAATAAAGAAAATATGTTTTGCAGCAAAAGTTGAAGGAGGTACTTTCCGTTGGCCTCTATTTTCTCAGGGCTGTGAAAAAGAGAGTCCATCAGCAGCGAGAGGAGACAGGTGAGAAAGTCAGAGGTTTGATGGTAGTGCATAAAATTTAAAAGAGTTGCTGTTTAGAACTAGAGAGAGCTGCCTGAACATATGAAATAAGATTCTTGAGTGGTTTGAAAAGACAGTTGCTGCTGAAGACCACGTGTACAGGCATTTGAGGTTCTGCGTGATATTTCTAAGGCAACCCTCAGCATATGGTAGATTCATTCTATAATGTACATAAGAAATAAGAGATCTTTAAATTCATGGGGTCGAGTGGCTTTTCACAAAGTGGTGGGACAGAAAAGCAATGAAACAACTTACATGGATATATTGGCAAAAGATGGATTAGGTGATAAGTCTTAAGTAATGATTTAGTTGAGCAGGGAACATAGAAACATGGAAGAAAAAATATTAGAATAGTTGAAAGGCCTGGATATCTTATTGAGATTGAGAAAATTACTAGCAGGGGTAATTTAAGGGGCAAATTAGATGATGAAGAAATTATTTTATGAATTGAGATATTGCATTTGGATTTCACATAAAGCAGTTCTAATTCAATACATAACAAATATGTATTGAGATCCCCATATATACTGAGAACTATTTTAGGTGCTGGAGGTATATCTGTGTAAGAAAAAGTCCAACTGCCTCCATTCCTGCAGTCTATATTGCAATGAAAAAAATTTACTGCAATTTTATTTGGTGAGTAAACCTCCATATATTTTTTCAATATGTATGTTTTCAATTTATTTTGATTTTCCCTCTTTGAAAAAGTATTATATTACACACATTTTTTTTCAATCTGCATTTTTCTGTTAACAGACCCTATCTAGATCTAACTCACCATTTTTTTACAGCTATAAAAGTTATAGTGTGAAAGTAGCATAAATATCTTTTGATGGTATTTGTATATCTAATTTTCTAATTACATTTTTTGGTCACCATTGAAGTTGAATGACTATATAGGAAGAATAAAAAATAGAAATGGACATATTGTGACAAAGTATGTGAAAACTTTTATATTTATAATAACTATAAATATATGGGAAATATATGGACATCTAGATCCAAGAAGGTCAAAAATCTCCAATTATATTTAAACCCCAGAGATCATCTCCTAGACACATTACAATCAAACTACCAAAACTCAAAGATGGAAAATTTTAAAAGCTGCAAAAGTGTCAAGTCACATGCAAGTGAATCTCCATTAGACTATCAGCAGATTGTTCAGAAGAAACCTTGAATACTAGAAGATAATGGAGTGATGTATACAAAATTCTGAAAAAGAAAGAAAATTTTCAGCCAAGAATAGTACATCCAGCAAAGCTATTCTTTAGAAATAGGAGAAAAATAAAAACCTTCCCAGACAAGCAAAAACTGATAATATTTGTTACCACTAGATTCACCTAATGAGAAATACTTACAAGAGTACTAAAACTGGAAGTAGAAGGGCAATAATTACCATTATGAAAGCATATGAAAATATAAAACCTACTAGTAGATATATTTCATAATCAAACTCAGAATACCCCGGTCCTGTATAGGGACTATGTAAATCTTTCCGTTCTCTAACATGAAAGTTAAAATTTAAAATAGTCAAAATTAACAACACTTAAAAAGTGGCTAGGTAACCACAATTGATAAAGATGTAAATAAAGGAATCAAAAATAGAAATTGTGAGGGGGAAGGTAAAAAGGCTAGAGTACTTTCATGTGACAAAGTGAAGTTGTTATCAGCTCAAAATAATTAATTATAACTAGAAGACTCTTTATGTTAGCCCTATGGTAACTACAAAGAAACAAAATACAGTAGATACCCGAACAAGAAAGAGAAGGAAACAAAGCTTAGCATCATGGAAAATCACCAAACAGAGGTAAATAACAATAAAGGAGAAAAGAATCTACAAAACAACCAGAAAACAATAACAAATGGCAGAAGCAAATGTTTACCTATAAATAATCATCATAAATGTAAATGAATTAAATATTCCAATTAGACATAGAATGGCTTAATAGTTTCAAATATACATATATATATATGTGTGTATGTGTATACACACACACACACACACACACACACACACAAAGTCCAACTGTATGCTGCCTACAAGAGATTTATTTCACTGTTGAAGACACCCATAGGTTGAAAATGAAGGCATGGAAAAAAATATTTCATGAAAATAAAGCTAAAAGCAAGCAGTCATACTTAGATAAAATAAACGTTAAGTAAAAACTGTAAAAATAGACAAAGAGTCATTATATAAAGATAAAAATATTAACTCGACAAGACAATATAAAATATATATGCATCCAACATTAGAGCACCAAATATGTGAAGCAAAATTAATTAGATCTAAAAAGAGATATACAGTGCCATGTAACAATAGGAGGGATTTCAGCACCTCACTTTCAACAATAGCCAGATCATCTAGATAGGAAATCACCAAAGACATAAGGGACTTAAACTTCACCATACCAAATGGACCCAAAAGACATGTACAGAACATTCCATCCAACAGCTGCACATATACATTATTCTCAACTACATATGTGATATTGCCCAGTATAGATCATATTTTAGGTCACAAAAAATTTAACAAATTTAGGAAGACAGTGATAATATATCTTTTCTGACCATAATGTTATAAACTAAAAATTAACAAAAAAAATTGCAGAAACTTTAGAAATATATGCAAACTAAACAACATGTCCCCAGATAGTTAATGGATCAATGAAGAAATTTAAAAAAAAAATTTAAAATAATTTCTTGGAACAAATGAGAATGAAAATACACCATACCAAAACATATAGGACAGCAAAAGCAGGAAAATTTATAAGAAGAAATGCCTACATCAAAAAAGAAAAAAAAAAGATTTCAAATAAACAACCTAACAATGCACTTCAAGGAACTGGAAAAGCAAGAACAAACTAACCCCAAATTGGTAAAGGCAAGAAAATAATGCAACTCAGGGCAAAAATAAACGAAACAGAGACTAGGAAAACCATCTAAAATATCAACAAAACCAGGTGTTTGTTTTGGGAAAAGATAAACAAAGTTGACAAACCTTTAGCTAGACTTACTAAAAAAAAAAAAAAAAGTAAAAGACACAAATAAAACCAGAGATGAAAGGATTCAAGGAAGATTTAACATCTGCAGATCAGTAAGTATAATCCACTACATTAACAAGCACAAAGACAAAAACCCTATGATCATTTCAATAGATGTAGAAAAAGCATGTGACACAACATGAATACACAAAAGCATGTATCCCCTCATGATAAAAACTCTCAACAAATTATGTATAGAAGGTAATACCTCCATACAATAAAGGCCATGTATAACAAAGTGATGGGTAACATCATACTGCTGTCAGCTTTTCCTCTAAGATCAGGGACAACAAAAGAATGTAACCTTTCACCAATTCTAATCAGCACAGTGCTGGAAGTTCTAGCCAGAGCAATTAGGCGAGAGGAAAAAAAAAGGCATCCAAATTGAAAAGAAGGAATTCAAATTGACTCTATTTGCAAACAACATAATCTTATATATAGAAAACCTTAAGACTCCACCAAAAAAACTGTTTGAACTAATAAACTAATTCAATAAAGTTGTAGGATACAAAATCAACATAAAAAATCAGTAGTATTTCTATATGTCAGTAGTAAACTAGCCAAAATAAATCGTGTGATTTTATTTACAATAGCTACAAAACGAAAATAAGATACCTGAGAATAAACTTAATGTGGTGAAAGAAATGAATTTCTACAATGAAAACTAAAAAACATTAATGAAAGAAATTGAAGAAGACAGGAATAAATCTTCTTTTCATGGATTGGAAGAACTAATATTGCTAGAATGGCCACACAGGCCAAAGCAATCTAAAACTTTAGAGCAATCCTTATCAAAATAACAATGACATTATTTACAAAATTCTTTTGAAATCCTAAAATTTGCATGGAACCACAAAATACTCCAAATAGCCAAAGCAATCCTCAGTCCAAAGTACAAAGCTGGAAACATTACACTACCTGATGTCAAAACACATTGCAAAGCATTAGTAACCAAAACAGAATGATGCTGGAATAAAGATAGATACATAGACCAATTGAACAGAATAGAGAACCCAGAAATAAATTTACACCTTGACAGCCAACTGATTTTGACACAAGTGCCAAGAACACACGTTGGGAAAGAGACAGTATCTGATAAATTGAGCTGAGAAAATTGGATATCCACAGGCAGAAAAATGAGACTAGACCTATACCTCTCACTGTATATATGAATCAACTCAAAATGGATTGAAGACTTAAATGTAAAACCTTAAACTGCATAACTACTAGAAAAAAAACCTAAAGGAAACACCATGACACTGGATGAGGTAAGGATTTAAGTAAGACCTCAAAATCACAGAGAACAAAAGCAAAAATAGACAAATGGGATTACATCAAATTAAAATACTTTTTCACAGCAAAGAAAACAATTAGCTAAGTGAAGAGACAACCTGTAGAATGGGAGAAAATATTGCAAAGTATGTATCTAACAAGGGTTTAATATCCAGAATATATAACAAACTCAAATAAAAATAGTACCACTAATAATAAAATAACTCTATTAAAAACGAGCAAAGTACCTTAATATACATTTCTCAAAAGAAGACATACAAATGACCAACAGGTGTGTGAAAAAATGCTCAATGTCGTTTATTGATAGCCATCAATTAAGTTTATCTATACAGAATCTCATTTTGAAAAATAAGTGCGACATATATCTGTATTTGCAATGTAGGTAGGAATGGACATATATGTGAATTTGCAATGTACATACACATATATCCTTGATAACAAAAAAGGACTAAAAATAAGAAGACATATATATTAGTCCATTTTCATATTGCTAAAGAGACTACTTGAGACTGAGTAATTTATGAAAAAAGAGGTTTAATTGACTCAGTTTCTCATGGCTGGGGAGGCCTCGGGAAACTTACAATCATGGTGAAAGTTAAGGGGGAAGGAAGGCATGTCTTACATGGTGATAGGAGAGAGAGAGAGTTAGGAGAAACTGCCAGTTTTAAAACCAACAGATCTCATGAGAACTCCCTCAGTAACATGAGAACAGTATGGGGGAAACTGCCCCAGGATTCAATCACCTCCCATCAGGTCCCTCCCTTGACACGTGGAGACTACAATTCAAGATGAGATTTGGGTGGGGACACAGAGCCAAAATATATCAGTATATTAATAATTATTTTTAACTAGTAGTTAAATTATGAATGTATTATATGTTTTCTATGTATTTTTCTGTTTCCTAGTTGTCTATAGCATAATTAGTCTATACTAATTTTATTGTCAAAGTAAAAAAGATGAAAAAGAAAAAAGCTTGGAATTATGAATATTTAACTTTATGGAATAGCTCTGAGCATGAATAGAAGTCATAATTTAGGGAAATGTCTGGCTATGCAGGCTCCCAATCTTGTAATGAAAGGATTCCAGTTGTTATACACTCCCCTTTCCCTTGCAGACATGGTCTTGAACACTGAACATAATCTAACCCTGACTGATCAAATGCAGTCAACTTGAAGTCTGAAACTGCACAGATAGATGAAAAGACATCAATTGTCAAATAATTCCCATTGTGGCAAGGCAGCATCAGCTGGTGCTCAGCGGTGGTTTTAAGGGTAGAGTGACTGTAGAGCACCAGTCAGCATCTTACCCAAACAATCTTAACAGGATCTAAGCTGGGTTTTATACCTCATTATCCTCTCTTGTTGCATCTGCTCTTTACTACTCATTTTCTATACCCAGTTTCCCTTTCTTTGCATCAAATGTTCCCATCAATTATGATTTTTTTCCATCAATTTACAAATAATATAATCTATACTTCAGATATCCAGAATTTTCACTTGTTACCAAAAAACATAATAACTTGATTTTGATTATTTCAGACAGACACACACCCAAATAGAATGAAATACGGGGGAATCCAGTTGAATGTTTAACAGTGATACATTATAAGCAATACAAAATTCACTTAAAGCATTTTCAATAATTTACTAAAGTCATATAAATACAATCCTAGTGAAAATAATTTTTCAACAAAGATACACATTTCAAAATGATCAGATTAGCTGAAATACAACCTTAGCACATCTTGCAGATTCCAGTAACTATGTACTAAAAATATATATTTACTTCAGACTTTCTGTATGTTAACCTAAAACATTAAGCAATACCAATTAGCATAATTTTTCTACTCTAGTAATATTTTACTAGAAATTTATTTTTTTCTGTTGGAAATTAAATGAAAAATTCTTCACTACTATGTGCCTTAATTACTACATATTTGGTTATAGATATTTGGACTCATAATAACAAAGTACATATTAATAGATTATAGATCTGAAAAAAAATTAAAACTCAGAAAATAAATCAACATCAGTAAATCAAGTCAAAGGTGACCTCAAAGTCAGAAAAACTGTTTTATTATGTAATTTTCTTCTAAGTAGATTTCTGTTTAAATCTAGATTTTCCAATTCTCTTGAATAAGATGTAATGCATAAATATGAACTATATCATAGAGCATAAATTATAGAACCAATAGATGTCCAGTCAGTTACATTTTGTAAAGTTGTGTTATGTTAATCTTTCTTTTATCCAGTTAGATTTATCATAGGCTGAGGGCCGCTGTGAAAGTTTGTCAGTTATGAGACAGGTGACTGTAAGAGGAAGGTATTTTAGAGGAGACAAATTAGTCCACATAAGTTAAGTGAGTCTATGACAATATAAATTAGAGAAAGTTATAACTCTAAATCATATTGATTTAAATGTAATGGTGTATCTTCAAATGAAGGATAAGGTAATATGCAAAATAAAAAATATATTTATTTGAATTATATTAATCATCAAAATCTGAGTGTTATAACAACAAGCCTTCAAGTATTTCACAAGTGTGTTACAAGCTCTTAAAATATTTTAAGTATCTTTATTTATATTATATTTTATTTTAGATTAAATTTCATTTTTATTTTATTTTAAATTTTAATATTTTTCAATGGACATTTTATTAAGATATAGTTAATGACTTTAATCCATTGTCTTAATTTTAAATATAACTCAAAATAGAACAGTTAAATAAAGCAGAAATTATTTGTGAATAAAATAATTAAAAACATAATATTAAAGAGTAAGAAATTTATGAATAATGTATTGAATATTTGATAAAAGCCAAAAGTTTACTAAGTATACAAAATATGAAAGTTTGCTACAGAAATAGAATTCCAACTTACTACCAAATGGAAGTTTGTAGATTTCAGAGTCAAGTTAATAACCTTTACAAATAAAAGAAACAAGACATTATATTTCTATTCTATGCATCTCTAATGGAGATTCAAAAACCTCAAAAAAAATTGTTAAGGGATGTCCATCCACACTGTGGTGTTTTTCATGTGTATCATGGTTTCTAGACTCCATTGTGTGATATGCAAAAATAACAACTAATTAGCTCCCATTTTAAGTAGGAAGAATGTCACCAATAACTACACATTTTAAACTTATAAATATACTAGAGTGGAAATATTTATTTAAATAGTAATTATAAAATGAATATATACTGTGTGTGTCTGTATAGATTGTTACTATATGTACAGTTTGGTCCATCGAATCTATAAAATTATATATTTAATATTTGCATACTAATATAGTATAAAATACAAACTTGTGCACAAAGAAACTATCAACTACAAAATTTCTCTCAAATAATTTAGTAGAATTGAGACTTGAATGGAAATTTAGCTAGTTATCAACTTCATTTTCTTTCCAAATTGAAAATGTCTCCTTCAGTCTCCCAGACAAGTCCTTCTCCGACATATTCACTTGAAGAAAATTGTCACCTCACAAAATTGACAATTCCATTATTGTGTAATACTAAATTTTAGAAAATCCTTTCCCATAATGAGTGAACAAATCTTTCTCTCTGTAATTTCTATAATTTAATCTCCATTTTGCCCCCTCTATTATACGCCAGAGTAAATATTCATCTACTTGCGTGTGACATGTATGCTCTGGCTTCAAATATTTTCTTCTGCGATATAAAGGTTCTACTTACTTCCATATGACATGGCTTCTAGTTGTCACAAGACTTTATTCATCATCTTTTTTATACAACTTGAGTATCAAATATGCCCTTAAAATAGGATGCCCAAACTGTACAGATAATTTCAGATGTTGTCTAATAAATACAGAGAATAGCTGAATCTTTTTTAAAGCAAGTACTTGAAATTTGGATTAAAGTTTCTAAATGTTGAAATATATTTGAGGATTTTGTTTTATTTATAATAGTATTTATACTATATTTCTGGCTCATAAAAATAATTTTGAACAAATTTCTGTTTTATTAATAATGTGCTATGAAATGTCTTTCATATTGTATTTCATATGTGGTTGATAATTGAATTCAAAGCTAAACTCTACATTTTTCCTAAATATCAACTAAGTCATTATTTTTTCTCAAACTTGCAAGAGGAAGAGTCTCTGGGAGAGACTGTTTTTGCCATCTAATTGATTTAAATCATCAAATTTGATCAGGATGTCCTCTAGGTCTTATCAGAGCAGCTATTTAATAGGACAGTGCTTTGAATAGATTCATGTATCCATGCTTAACGACTTTATCTGTTAACAACGAGATTAGGTTTTAGGTCTCCCATAAAATGTGATGTGACCCAGAAGATGTTTCCTTACTTGTGGTGAAATAAGGTAAGAAATACTTACTGCATGCATTTTTTTTTTTTTTTTTTTTTTTTTGAGACGGAGTCTCGCTCTGCCGCCCAGGCTGATGTGCAGTGGCCGGATCTCCACTCACTGCAAGCTCTGCCTCCCGGGTTCACGCCATTCTCCTGCCTCAGCCTCCCGAGTAGCTGGGACTACAGGCGCCCATCACCGCACCTGGCTAATTTTCTGTGTTTTTAGTAGAGATGGGGTTTCACCGTGTTAGTCAAGATGGTCTCGATCCCCTGACCCCTTGATACGCCTGTCTCGGCCTTCCAAAGTGCTGGGATTACAGGCGTGAGCCACTGCGCCCGGCCTATTGCATGCTTTTTGTATGTCAGGCATGGTGGAATGATTTCCGATAAATAAACTATTCAAGCTACAAGTAATTAACATTTGCTGTTTTGTCTGTTTAAGTAATTTGTTGAGAAATTACGTGAATAATCAATGTTCATGATTCTATCGTTTATAGACAATTGCCTAGTGGTCTGTAATCGCTAAGGATTAACATTTTTCGCTATTTTACTTTTTTTTTTTTTTTTTTTTTTTGGTCTCTGATTACTTCATTTTCCACAGCTTTTCAGAATATTGATACTGTAATTCTTTGACAATGCCTAAACATTAAGCCACAGAACTTAACAGGGCTGGACCAGCAATATCACGTTTATGACAGCACGGAACCAAAGGCACTATAATAGTCAATGAAAGATCCCAGGTATTCATCAGTTTTAATTCAATGTCAGACCTTTCTTATTTGTTCAAGGAGTACCTTTGAGTGCCACTATGTGCTCAGAACCGTGCTAAGCACCAAAGTCACAAGATACAAGTGAAGACGGTCCCTGCTACCCCAGCTGAAGGAGGAATCAGCACAGAAGCACACACCAGCCTCAAGCTAGAGAGGTCCAGATTGGGACGGAGCCCCACCAGACAAAGTGCAGGCGGCATGCAGGACAGGAGCAACTTCTGTGCCCCGAATTAAAAGGACGAGCTGATCTTTCAGAGAATCAGTGAAGAACGAGATGGGATGTCCCTTCTGAAGAATCTCCTATAACCGTTGAAGATAGGTTAATGACGGAGGAGTCAGGATGCCAGTGAGGGGCAGTAAGTTAAACAAGGGACAGGGCTGTGTCTAGTGTGACCTAATTAAAATGACAATAGACAATTTAAAAAAAAATTAGTCTACGTTAAACATTTTTTAATACTGCAATATCTTACTTAGAAAGGCTTTCCCCCTAATTAATGAAATAGGTTTGGCACAGTTAAACGAATCAATTCAGTTGCTTTGATTGACGGTAGCCTGCCCTTTCCATAAAGGAAAAGAATCTATATATTTGCCATTTTTTCTTCTATTTGCCATCTACCCTTTGGCCATTTCATTGCCCATTAACTCTTCAATTAGGGGTTTCAAATGAAGTAAAATAAAATAAAGAACAATAAATTTCAAAGCTCTGACTACCTTGGAAAACTAATACAGAAATGTGACAAAGACGGTGAATTTTAACAATTTAAAATGTAGTTAGAAATTTTAGAGCTCAGAAGCATATTTTTTCCTTAAGATTAGAGGGAATGTGCTCTACAATTATATACATAATTATCTCAAACATATATATTTTCTGCTTAGTCAGATAATAAAAATATTCTTGAACATTGTGTAATATAGACACTGCTTACCTTCCACTTTACTTTGTGCATGGGGGGGTGGGTCTTTGCTACTAACGTAAATATGAATATTAACCTTGATAAGAAGCCAATGTTTATTATTTCCCAATAACCAATTTTTACCTCACTTATACAGATAATTATTTTAATCTTCCTCTTTTGCCAGCACAAATATATTGGCTAACAAAAGGTTAGATAGGAAAGATTTATTTTCTTGTTTAAAAAATTCTGGGTGATGAGATGAATCATATTCTAAACCTCACCATCAAGTGATATAATCAAGAAACAAACCTACACACTACCCCTGAATCTAGAATAAAATTCAAAACTATTAACAATTTTTTAAATGCAAAAAACCATAATATAGAGCTTAATGAATAAAATAACATACTTTTAAACATTAATTTCAGTTATTTGTACCTTTATTCCTATTTACACTAATTATTACATTAATATTACAATTTTTGACAAATTATTTAACAAACAAAGGATGAAGGTAGACAGCTTTTCACAATTGCTTTGAGATTTTGAGAGGGAAAAACTTTGCTAATAAACCTTTTCAATTACAAAATTTTCCTAGTAATATAGTAAAGAGTAGAAATATGACATTTCTTTCATTAAAATTATTATTACATGATTATTATCATTACTGATGTTCTCTCTGTTGTAAGAAAAACATAATATTCAAGGGCATGGTTGATTCTCTAAAGAGTTTCCATTAGTTACACAAGCAAAATGTGGATATAAAATGTAACCGACCATGAGAGGTCAGTTAAATCTCAGAGGCATGGAATAGCTTAAATCTTTTCTTAGACATAGAACCCTATTGCAGTTTTCAAAATGTGAGATATTTGTCTATCAACAGTATTATGCATTTTCTTGTTTTCTAAAAAGTTGTAAGGTTAGCTGCATAAAATAAAAAATAATTAAGGGATTAGTTTTTGTGAATATCTTTGGAGACACAAGAACAGAAAGAATTTGCAATTGTACTATTAGCAGCGTTTTAAAAGAAGTCTATAATTATACAGTCTATATGTATTCAAGTCTTTGTTTTTAACAGCCTTTTATTTAAAATGAATTATACATGTCATTGAGTTATAACTTATTTTATATAAATACATGTTCCTATTAAGGAAATATTAAAGGTGATATAGTTTGAATGGTTTTTCCCTCCAAACCTCTTCTTGAAAAGTAATCCCTAAGGTTGGAGCTGAGACCTGGTAGGAAGTGTTTGGGTCATGGGGCATTCAACCCTCATGAATGGCTTGGTGTTACCTTGGAGATCTTGTGTTGTCATGAAATCTGGTTGTTTAAAGTTATATGACACCTTCCCCCAGTCTATCTTCTTCCCACTCTCACCATATGACTCTCCTGCTCGCTCTTTTCCCCCGCCCCCACCATGATTGTAGGCTTCCTGAGGCCCTCACCAGAAGCAGATGGTGGAGTCACGCTTGTACAGCCAGGAGAATTGTAATGAATTGAACCTCTGTTTTCTATAAATTACCCAGCCTCAGTTATTTTCCTTATAGCAACACAAAACACAAAAGGTGAATAATTCCAGTTGAATTTATTTATTCAAAATGTTATTGATTGTCAGCTATATTCTAGGTAGTGGTGTGATCACTGAGGATATGGTGCTGTAAATGATAGACACAACTATTTCCCTCATCAATTACAGTCATCAAACAACAAATAACTAAGTTAGCTAGAGAAATAATCACTGGTTCAGGTAACACAAATAATAATAAGTATCATAGCAGATTGTGGCAGCTTATTTTACATGTATGACATGTATGCAAGAAAGCTTGAAGATAGAAATGCATATAGTGAAATTGGAGGATATTGGGAATGTATATCATACCTATTTAGCCTGTTTTCAAATTGTAATAATAAGTGTATTTACTTAAGAATTTGATTTCTGGCCTAACTTCCAGTATTATGTTTGTAGGCATACGCTTTCTTTAAAAATACATAATCCAGACTATTTTTATGCTTGTCATTTGTATGGCAGGATGTCAGATGACACATTTTATAAGCACATTTGATTATATAAAAAATCATGCTATCAAAATCATGTCTGAAAACTATAAAAATAGAGGATAGTTTAATATTTTAAATATGTAGACAGTACTCTATATAAGAGTTGTTCTTATGAGATAGTGTATCTTCATAGAAACATTAGAGGATATTAAATATAGTTGTATGTTTTAAAATGTCAGTATAGTTTACAAACTTTTGTATCAAAATATTGTCTAAATAGCATACTATATATTGAATTGTGTATTAATCTGTTCTCATATTGCTAATAAAGACATACCCAAGACTGGGTAATTTATAAATAAAATGAGGTTTAATGGACTCACAGTTCCATATGTCTTGGGAGGCCTCACAATCACGGCGGAAGGCAAAAGTCCTTTTTACACGGCAGCAGGCAAGACAGAGAACTTATGCAGGGGATCTCCTCTTTATAAGACTATCAAATCTCTTAAGACTTATTCATTATGAGAAGAACAGCATGGGAAAGACCCACCTCATGGTTCAGTTACCGCCCACTGGGTCCCTGCTATGACATAGAATTGCAGGAGCTACAATTCAAGATGAGATTTGGGTTGGGACATAGACAAACTGTATCAATTAGAAATAATATATATAATACATAATATATGTATATGCAGGACTCTTAATAAATCCCTAAGGGAAAGACAACAACCCAATAGAAAATATAGGTAAAGACAGGAGGTTTACAGAAAAGGAAATATTCAGGTCAAAAATTTATAAAAATATTTTCTCAAACTCTTTAAACATTTCAAAATTCAATTTAAGAAAATGAATATAATTTATAACAAAAATATCATAGATTTCCCCTAATAAAGTTTGATAAGACCTTGCAGAACCCTAGACATATTCAGAAAACTGTTGGTGGAGATATATTTTGGCATACTGATGATAGCCTGTGGAAGTTTTCAGCTACTATTATGTTAAATAGATTATCTATGCCATTCTCAATTTATTCTCTGTTAATCCTATGATGCAAATATTTGTTTGCTTCATGGTGTCCCATAAGACTCCTAGGTTTTCTTTGCTCTTTTTTATTCCTTTATTCCCCATCTGACTGGGTTATTTTGAAAGAACCGTCCATCACCAAGCTCAGAAATTCTTCCTTCTTCTTGATCTTGTTTATCTGTTGTTGAAGTTGTAAACTGTATTGTTTATTTCATTCTTTTTTTTCCTGTTCAAAGATTTCTGTTTGGTTTTTTATTGATTGTTTCTACATGTTTTTGAGAGTCCTTCTCCTGGATGTTGGTTGGGTATGGCGGATTGGCTCTGGTTCCAGGTGAACTCAGTAGCAGGATGTCTGTGCAGCTGTAATCTGTCAGTGAAGTCTGTGATTCCATCAGTAGCCTAGGCTTTGAGAGTTTATACCAGCAGTGGTATGGTTTTGCTGTGTGCAAGAGCACCAGAGGTTACTGGGCTGGACACAAATGTGCACTGGCATAGTGGACTGCCTGGCTGTGTGGTGGTCTCTCTGGCGGTGAGGTTCTGACACACATGGGTCCCCCATCTTACTATTTGTTTGGTGGGATGTCGGTAAGCACTGGTGCAGCATTCTAGCTGGCTGTATGTTGACTTTCTTGCTGTGCAGGTTTGTCTGTTCCCTGAGGGTGAAATGTTGTTTGAGTTCAAATTCTGCAATTTCAGCCTTGCTGTTGGGTCCAGGCTTTAGTTATCCTGTGTTGTGGTTCTGTGGTCACTAATGTGAGCATTATAGAATGACTGCAGAGCCTCAGGGATGGTGAAAGGCAGTGGCTACTCACCCCAAGGGCAAGATGCACTCTAGTACTAGGCCCAGTTTCAAGATGGCACCATGATATAGCAGTTTAGCTCATGGGGCTGAGGAGTGTACAATTAGGCTATTACTTGGGGGCAGTGCAGGCTTACAAATAATTGGCAACCCTCCAAACTCAATTCAAGGCCTGTGAGGACTTCCGGACTCTTTTGTAGTAAAGGCTTTAAGTTTCTGCAGTAGTAATTGCAATTGCTAGGGTTCTCCAGCATACTTTGTCCCATAAGAAGTCCCCCATGGCTCCAAGCTAATCCTGGCAAGTGAGACGGTGGCAGAGCTATGGTGCTATCCTGAGCGTCTGTGCTCCATGTATATTTTGCCACTCCCCTGGTGCTCTTCAATGTACCTCCTCAGTCATTTCTATCAAAATATTGTTTTTCTTGTTTTGGGGTGTGTGGGAAGTGCTAGGAAACTCTAGTTGGTCACCTTGCTGACGTTGCCTAAAAACATAATTTGTATTATTGTACAGCATTACAGTCTATAAATGTATCAACATTAACTTAAATATTATTTTGTTGTTGAATACAGAAATTGTTCATTAGTTATTGTTATCCTTATAAGTAACAACGAACAATTTTGTTCAAAAATTGTGTATATTTTTATTTTTCTTTAGGATAGATTTCCTCAAAACAAAATTTCTGGAAATATAGACCATTTAAACATACCGATGGTTTTCCTAGGAAATTAATTAATCTACTAGTGGTGTAAAAAATGTATTTTAAACTCTCAATAATAATATTTTGAAAAATATTACCTTATAGAAAAAATCATTGCTCATTCATTTTGGCTTAGTTTGTCCTTTTGTGAAATCAATTTATTTTACATGTATATATATTACATGTGTTACAATGTGTTAAGTATTGGGATACAATGGTAAAGAGAGACCCAAATGATTCCTTAGCTTTCATATCTTGTAATATAGAGAAATAAACACTCATGGAGCAATCAAAAGTTAGTTTGGAAGAGATCCAAAGTACAGAGGATGCTATAGGAAGACAAAATAGGAACAGCGGAGCCACAGCTCAGAAAATCACCCAGGCTTCCCAGAAGAATTAGTAAGTAACATGAGAGTATACTATATAAATGAAGGGGACCGTAGAAAAATTATTTCAGATATTGGAGAAACAGTAATTACAAAAGCTTGTTATCATGAAAGTGTAAAATAAGGAACATGAAGTTACTTAGAAAGTTAACAGTATAGAATTTGAAGGATGGTGGCATAACATAAGTCTTAAGAAATAAACAAGAGCTAAATAATACAAAGCTAAAATATAAACAAGTAGGTAAACTAAGAGATTGAAACTAAAGTTTGGCAACAATAAAGGTATATTGATTTTACTTATATATTTTTAAATCAGGAAATGTCATTTAACATTTACATATTAAGACAATTATTCTTTCTGAATGTTCCTAGAAGGAATTATATGGAGATGGAGGTAGAAAGCTGTGACAATAATTTTGATGACAGATAACGCTTAAAAAATAAACTTCAGAATTGGAAAGAAGTAAATATTTTGATTACGGATTTTGTATTGGGTAGTGAATGCGAGTGAGAGAAGGAGGAATAAAATATTACAAAGTGTTCAGTTTGGACCACAGTACTTTTTAAATGTCTCATCTGCAGGATATCTAAGAGGATATTCAGAGTAGGTGGCTACCATTTTGATTCTATCATATGTCAGAAGAGATGACTGAATGAAGAAGCAGAGAAGAAGCACTGCAACAGAAACCATTTAACACCAACACCTACCTAGAAATTAATAGATTAGTTAGTCTCTGCTCATCTTTTAAGTTTTCCTATTATGGCTGGTCATGTCTTTTTAACCCCCATTGATGTTTTATTGTTTTCCCTAACTACGTATGTAAGACCTTTGTAGTAATAACAATATCATATTCTAATAATTTCTCATTGTTTCAATTGTGTTTTTTCAGTTGTGATTGATTTTCCATAATTGTCAAAGTGACACATAGAGAAGTCAATCAGTCAACCACATAGTATTGCCAGTCTCCAAATTGTGGTAATCTTTAACTTCTTTTCTAATGTCTTTATTTTATACTTAAAATGATTCTGCTTTTTGCAAACTTACTTATACATGTAAAAGGTTTATGAGAGACTAATGCTGGGCTATTTTCTCATTGCATTAACAAAAAATGTTTTCAGCCATGGATTAGATGAGCTGTGTTGCCTAGCAACACTCTTCCATATATACTCTGAGTTGCTTAGCAGCAAACTTTCAATAAAGTGCTATCTTGAATTGGTATAATACTAGTCTTCTTTAAGTTGAGAATTTTACTGCTACCTGGTTCCAACCTCCTCAATAGTTGTATTATGGAATCTGGACAGAGAAGCAAACCAATGTTCCCAGTGTGCTTTGGCTCCTATATTCAGAGAATTGTCTTCCCAAACATATTCTTTTTATATACCAGGGGCCTGAGAATGAAACTTTGCATAATGACTATCTAATTTCTCTCAAAAAACCACATATTTCATTGATCTTATACTCAGGCATTATTGGAGGTAGGATAGATATATATATATCTAAAACCCAAATCCAAAAAGAAAATTGTTTATCATAATTTTATGTTCCCATATCTACTCTTCCACATCATATAGTTTAAAAAAAATTCTTAATTACAGATTGAACTATAGCCAATAACAGTGCATTATTTGGCAGGAGAAGATTAACAAACTGTCAACTGATCTCAATTCAGAAGTCTTTGCCTTTATTGATTTCCTCAGTCCATTTTAATATGTTTATGGTATTTTCTTGGCCTCATCAGCAATAGAAATGTTACCAAAGAGGTCAACTCATTTAACATCTTGGTGGAGATATTACCTCCTCAAAATCTCAAAATCAAAATCCATCATTGGATTTTTATCATATCTAGCTAAACAAGAACATAGTACAAAACAAAGCATAGTATATTAAGGAGGGTAATTATTTCCTGAGTGAAAACAGAAGTTCAAGATACGTGACTTGGGGATTCTGTATTCAACTCTATTTATGCTTTTATTTATCCTTAAAACTTAACCCAAATTGGATTACATCATCTAACAATAGTAAAATGGGCAAAAAGTACAAAGTATGCTTAATAAGAAAAGTTTTCCCAAAAAGAATAAGCCCAAATTTTATAAGGCACATAGAGTAATACAATTCAGAGACAAATGGTAACATGGTGGTTGCAAGGGCCTCGTGGGAGGAGATACGTCCCAATCACTGAATAGGTAAAGTCATTTGCCCAAAATTACAAAGAGAGCCAGAGCCCAAGGGCTACAAGAATTCGTGTGCTTAACCATTGTGCTCCACTGCTCATATAGGGATAATTTCTATTCTATTAAGAGCTTACTATATGTCAGATGCTTTTTAAAGTTCTTTACATGTATTATTTCATTTATTCACCAGAAGACTAGGTTACTAGCTAACAGTTATCTAAATATATTAACCCATTAAAATCATGCCAGTCCTGTGAGTACTAAAAAACACTATGCATGTTAAAATATTACCTCAGTTTCTGACCTACAGTAGATACTAAATATATACTATTATCCATACCATTTCAAGATGTATAGTCTCAGAGTCATTTCTACCAAATATCCTATTAGTTATACTTCAACATCCTTGTCAATAATTCAAGAAAATGCATTATTTGGATCCTATAAACAATATGTTATGGCAAATCTCCCTGTCATTCTTTTGTCTTTTTTTTAGTTTATCTTTAAGCCTTCTTAGTGTTCAAAATTTTGTCTTTAGTCAATGACAAGTATAATAGGTACAATCTATTCCAATAATTTTTATTATAGATTTTATTATTAATATAACTGTTTAATTCATTGGTACATTTTTATGAATCACATCAAATTGGTAAGGAAGATTCTTTGTGTACCAAAGTTAAAATTTTATTCATACTTTTTTATAGGCAATGTATGTTACATTTAAATAATGGAATTTTAAATAGAATCAAAATACTGGATAAGCAGTGTGGTTGTTCCATTCTGCCTCTAAGCTATTGTGTTACATAGATAACAAATTTGTCCTATGTAGGTCTCAGCCAACTTCAAGTCCAGGATAACAAAAATAGTTCACGTTCACTAGGACACAATCAAGGTGAATCGTGATTTATGTGCCTACCTGGATATGAGGGGCAGAGATCGGGGGATAGAATGCATTGTAATGAGCTAGCATTTTAGTTTGAAGTTAGACACTATTAGGCCCATATTCTCTTATTCTCAAGAGAAGCAAGCTAAAATAAGAACTGAAATAACAATCCTATTAAGTAGAGACACTTAAGCAAGTATTGCAATACATAATCTTTTGATAGAAAAAAACATTATTCTAATTTACACATTAAAAATTATGATTATAGGATTAATAGATTTATGAGCTTACCCTCCAATGCTATTTAACTGCAACACTAAGCAAAACAACAGCAGCACTTACACATACGATTACAAAGCTAAATCTTCTCCAGCATTTACACCTACAATCACATTCAGTCCATCCTTTGACCTTCCTCAGTCTAGCCTATGAAAAATCACTAGCTTGCTATATTCTGCGAACTTTAAACTTGCTCTTTTCTAGAATAATTGTACTGAGTTCTTCATACACAACATTTTAATAATGGCTTGAGATAATAAACTTGGTTAATTTATTTCTCTCCACAAGGCTTGGGAAATTCAAGGACCTTATCCAGAGAAAATAATTTGCAACAAGAAGGGCTTGAAATTAATCCCTGCCAGTCAGCAGATCAAGACTATGTTCTGGTGTTTTTTTGTTTGTTTGTTTGTTTGTTTGTTTGTTTGTTTGTTTGTTTGTTTTTTGTGACGGAGTCTCTCTCTGTCGCCCAGGCTGGAGTGCAGTGGCACCATCTCCACTCACTGCAAACTCCGCCTCCAGGGTTCACGCCATTCTCCTGCCTCAGCCTCCCATGTAGTTGGGACTACAGGCGCCCGCCAGCATACCGAGCTAATTTTTGTATTTTTAGTAGAGATAGGGTTTCACCATGTTAGCCAGGATGGTCTTGATCTCCTGACCTCGTGATCCGCCCGTCTCGGCCTCCCAAACTGCTGGGATTACAGGCGTGAGCCACCGCTCCCGGCCAACTGTGTTCTTATCTTTAAGGCTATGCAGCAGTTCAAAGAACAACAATGTAAATAAAACTAATGGTGATTGCCATCAACAAACAGAATGCATTGTATTATGTAAGAGGTATATTTCAACAAAAAATGTTTTGAATATTCACAGTAGATAACTACTGTCTTGGAATTCATCAAATAAAAATAAAATGACTGGGAATCTAAAATACAAAGAACTGTGTGTTTTGGTTTTGCTTCAGATCTAAACTTCTTCTAATCCACAAAAGCAGAATTTACTAGCACAGATAATTTTTTTTTTTTCTTTTTTACATGGTATAATTACAGATATGGTTTGGTGGAAATTAGTTCTTCATTCAGAATCTGAGATATAGTAAAATTTCAAAAATTCTTGTCAATATTTCCAAGAAGATATATGCACAGTTATGCCAAATTTCTGTAATATATTCTTAAGTTTTAACACATCCATGTGCAACTTTGCTATTTATGTTACTTTACACTCGTTTAAGCATGGATATATGCGTTTCTGATTATATTATATTGCATTGTACCATATTATGTTATATATACTTTTTCTCTTGACGTGGTTTTGAAGGTTTCCAATCTTGCAAAATGTCAAGGCATAAAATAGAAATGACTCAACACATTTTAAAAATATAATTGTGTTTTAAGTGACATGATCTTATAAATATTGCAGAAAATTTGGGAGATTCTTAGGTTAATAATTGTCAGTCATAGTTTGGGCCTAATTCTACTTCTTCATGGAAACCTTACATTATCACCCACTCAACAGCTTTCCTCTCTAACCCACTATTATGTATCCTATTAGCCTATTTATTTACTTTATATGTTTATATAGTTTTATTTGTATATTATTCATGCCTTTCACATTATAATGTAAACTTCACACACAAGCAGGATCTTGTTTCTGTTTTTGACCGCTGCATTTTGATCTAGACCAATATTTACCTGTGAGGACAATAGATTAATTATAAATATATTTCTGAATGAATAAATAAATGAGGAAATAAATATTCTCATTATTATTATTATTTTTCTTGTTCTATATTTTCCTATTACTTACACAGAGGAAAAAACATAAAATATAGTAACCATTGACTTTATAATTTCATTATAAAGGTACATTTAGGGTACATTTCATTGTTCATTGTTCAAACATAATTATGTGAGACAGTGTAAACTGTTTAGATATCAAAATTTGAAGAAATAACCCTTCTCTTTTATGATATGATTTATCATAAGTAAAAACGTTTTAAAACAATGGATTCTGAAAAGTGTGAAATCATAACACCCACTTCAAAAATATAGCTTTAATAAATCCTAAAATAGAAAGTTGCATATTTTTACAAATTTATGAATGATGAGATCAAGTAATTTTGTTTTCATTTAGTTGGATATATCTATAGCAAAAATCATGTGAAATGAAAACCAAAAATGTAATTAAGGTACTTTGATATTTAATATTAATTTTATTATACATTGGTTATTTGTTATACAAGCTTTCTAAGCAGATAAATTTTGTAAATCTCCATTAATTGTGAATCCTTAAAATAGGGTAAATTTATGGTATTACTCATTTTGTTATGTTTAATCATGGAAAGTGCAATCAAATGTGGCATTCTTAAATCCAATTGTCAAGAATTATTCATGAGTAAGTCTTATGAGAAGTCAGAGTAGGCAGTTGAATATGTCATATGATTTGAAAGCATTGGAAAATTATTTTTACTTAAAATATCTCCCTCATTACCTTTCTCTGCGCCTGAAATTTCATCTTTAGAAATCTCTCTTGGGATTTAACTTTAGTTTTCACTTAGTACTTGGAAGTGTGACTCCTCTATCTTTCACAAATGCTCTTTGAGAACTCATTTGGAGATTCAGGGAAGATATCCTTTCTTATAACCACCTCCCCCCAACAAAAACAAAATAAAACAAAACAAAACAAAAAAAACCTATTTTCTTGTTTCAGAGATGTCTTTACTTTCATCAAATTCTGATATGATACATAAAAAAGGGAAGGTCATCTTCCTAGCTTGCCAGATCAGCCACATCATCCCTGAGGATAAATAGTAAGTCACTCACATTGCAGTCAGATTATACTCATAAACCTGGAGGAGTTACTGGAACAGAATTAGGGCCAGGGGAAAGGTTGTGAGTAGGAAGAGCATTCACAAAATAAAATTTTTCTGATATTAAATTGAAGAGAATATCCAGTCTAACCCTTCATCTTCCTAAGAAAATTGAGAATCAAAAAATTATGAGTTGCTCAGAGAAACACAGATAGTTCTTGATAAGAAACTACACTCACATTTCCTGACAATGGTCACTCTGTTTCTCTGCTACACACAATTAATTGCTTCCCAACCAAATCAGAAAGAGGATATAATACTGTTGGAGTTAAATTATTCTCTGTTGTTCTTTCTATTGTGTGTGTGTGTTCTTATTTTGTTAGTGGTGTTAATGAAATTAATGGCTTGAACAGATTACCCATCACAATGAAGTTGTGTATTTAATTTGTTAAGCAAACAAATACAAAGTAACAAATAAAACCTCAATCCACTATTTAAACATTATTTGTTCTACTTCCCAGTTTTAACTTATGAGTAATAAATATAAACTATTCAATCACTAATATTTCCCATTCCCCTTTTCTATTTTAGTTTACACTTAACATTACTACTCTTTAACATTCCATACGTTTCACTTATTTTACTTATTTTATTGTGCATTCCCTGTACCCTCCACCAGAATTAAGCTTTATGAGAGCACAGGTTTTTACTGATTTTATTAATTGATATTCCCAGTGCCTGAAACTGCTTGGCAGATATTCAGTATCTAATAACATTTTTGAATGAATTAATGGATGAAATTTTATACAACATCAGCACAGCCTTTATTACAGCAAAATAGGTAGCTCTCCCACCACTAATACATATCATTCCTAATACCAGATACAACAAGTGTCCAGGGCAAATGCAGATGTTCTAAACATGCAGTGACAAATGATTCAAGGGGACCCAGTAGAACATGGTAATCCTAGAGAATAGCAAATGACATGGTTTAGTGGCCGGTTACTTTATAGTTCAGATGTCCTTCTTAAGTCAGTGCTATTTTACAGCTTCTAAAACTGCACTGCAAGTTTCTGCAAGATTGTAGCATTTATTTGTTTATGTCCTCCTACTTTTCATTTCAAAATTTCCTATTGAATAAAGATAAAAGTACAAAGAATTTGACTTCAGCCAATCTTCACATATTACTCAGTGCTCATCTGTATATATGTAATATCTACATACTCTAGCTACCTTGAGCAGAAAAGGCCTGGTTTAAAATGTTAAAAAATAATAGGATACAGAGAGCAATTCAAGGAAAGTATAGAATTGGATTGTCTGGTGAAAGATAATGAATGCTTGGTATTATTTTAGTTTTAAAATTATGTGTTACACATCAACTAATGGAACAGAATAGAGAACCCAGAAATAAGACTGCACACCTACAACCATCTGATCTTTGACAAACCTGACAAAAAGAAGCAAGAGGGAGAGGGTTTCCTACTTAATAAATGGTGCTGGGAGAATGGGCTAGCCATATGCAGAAAACAGAAACTGGACCAATTCCTTACATTATATACAAAAATCAATTCAAGGTGGATTAAAAACATAAATATAAAACTTCAAACCATAAAATCCCTAGAAGAAAATGTAGGCAATACCATTCATGACAAAAAGACCAAAAGCAATTGCAACAAAAGCCAACATTGTCAAATGAGATCTAATTAAACTAAAGAGCTTCTACATAGCAAAAGAAACTATCATCAGAGTGAACAAACAACCTACAGAATAGTAGAAAATTTTTGCAATCTAGCCATCTGACAAAGGTCTAATATCCAGTATGTATGAGAAACTTAGACAAATTTATAAGAAAAAAAATAAACCACATCAAAGAGTGGGCAAAGGACATGAATAGACTCTTCTCAAAAGAAGACAAACATCCAACCAACAAATGTATGAAAAAAAGCTCAAAATAACTGATCATTAGAGAAATGCAAGACAAAACCACAGTGAGATGCCATCTCACACCAGTCAGAATGACTAGTATTAAAAAGTCAAGAAATGATAGATACTCATGACATCATGGAGGAAAAGGAATGCTTTTATACTGTTAGTAGGAGGGTGAATTAGTTCAACCATTGTAGAAGACAGTGTGATGCTTACTCAAAGATCTGGAGGCAGAAGAACTACCTGACCCAGCAATACCATTACTGGGTACATACCCAAGGAAATATAAAGCATTCTGTTATAAACATATATGAACATGTATGTTTATTGCAGCACTATTTACAATGGCAAAGACGTGGGTGTAGAGGACTACGTGCTCGCAAAGGAGATGTTCCCGATAAGTCCTGCTCTTGCAAATGAAGCAGGGCATTCCTTCCCTGCAAACAGGGAGGACAAAGGAGCCAGCTGCTAACAGCAGACCCTGGGGGCTTGTTTATGTGTAAACATCTTGAAAATCCAGAAAGTCAGGGAAAGGTCAGAAAAATAACAATGTGTCTTGTGACTTGGCAACATTCCACAAACGACTGTATAAAATAAAGTAGAGCGCACCATTCGAGGTGGCCACCATGTTTGTCTTGTCTTGTGTTGTCTTGTGTGTTCATTCCTTTGTTTAGGAAACACGCAGACCCCAACATCTGGTGCAGCGAGCAAGGTCCGTGGCTCCACAAGAGCAAGGAACGGGAGGGGGAAAACCCCAGGCAGGTAAATAAATGAAGGGGGACCCACGGAAAAATTATGGGGAATTCCACCTCTCTGGCCTCTGAATATTTGCGGTTACTCCAGGGACTGTTGATGTCTATAGGAGTATAAGTAAAAGAAAATACTTTGAAGCCATTGTTTGCCCATGTTGAACAACATTGTTATTGGTTTCAATATCAAACCAAAGTGCAGTTAAATCGAAAGGAATGGCTACAAGTGGTTAAAGTCCTGTGTCGAGCTCATCAGCGAGGGCAAACGATGCTTCTGACTTTGTGGACTTTGCGTAGTTCCATTACTCAGGCATTAGAGTTACTTGAAACTGACTCAGAGCATGGCGATACTGCCACAGGAGGTGAGGCATCTGAAACTTTAGAGAGGAATGATCCTAGAGAGGAACATATTTACGCCCCGGTTGTTGAGGACAAAGAATTGGAAAAAGAGCTAATGCCTCCTTCATCTGAAGGAAATTCTGATTTGCAGCACATTTTAGAGATGTTACAACAGTTGTTAAAATTGCAAGGTACCGCTGCTCCTGTTTCTCCTATCTCTCCACCACAAGCCTTTCCTGTTACCTTCCCTTCTGCTCCTTTGGAAAAGGATTTCCCTTTGCCTCCACCTCCAACCTCTTTGCCTATGTCAGGTCAGGTTTTCTCTGTGCCTCTTCCTCCTGTAGGAGAAAAGAAGGAATCGAAGGAAAAGGATGATTTCGAGGAATTAGATTTATTCCCAATAACACGGGCTGCTTTCGGCCCCGGTGCTCAGTTCCCAAACGGTGGCCAGAATGTGAATTTTACAGCCCTACAATTTAAATTTTTGAAAGAAATGAAAGCTGCAATTTCTAATTATGGACCTCAGTCACCGTTTGTTCTTGGCCTTCTCGATTTCTTCTCTTCAGAACATACGATGATTCCTATTGACTGGGAAACGTTGGGACAGGCTGTCCTTGATCGTTCGCAATGGCTTCAATTAAAAAGTTGGTGGTGGGAGGAAGCAAGAGTACAAGCTAGAAAAAATGCTACCTGAAATCCCCCAGGACCTACTGAAGAGCAGCTTACAGGTTCAGGACAATATGCCAGTCTTAATGCTCAGGGAGGCCTAGATGGTATTGCTCTCACTCAGATTAAAGCCTTGTTTATAAAAGCGTGGACTAAGGTTGAAATAGCAGCTAAAACTTCTTTATCTTTTGTAAAGATCCTACAAGGAGCCACTGAGCTGTATCCAGATTTTGTAGCCCGTCTTCAAGATGCTGTATTAAAGACTGTAGGTTCAGGCCCTGTTGCTAAAATTCTTTTGGATACTCTGGCTTTTGAGAGTGCTAATCCCAAGTGCCAAAAATTGCTGCGTCCTCTAAAAGCTAGTGGAGCTGATTTAGATGAATACATTTGGGCTTGTGCAGGTGTTGCAGGAGCTATTTACAATGCTCAATTGTTTGCTGGGGCACTTTCTAAGGCTTTAAAAGGCAATTCTAAACAAGGTATATGCTATCAATGTGGAAAACCCGGTCATTTTAAAAAGGAATGCTGGAAAAAATTAGGCTCTCCAGCTCTAAAAGAAAAAAGGTTACCATCTGATATGTGTAAACAATGTGGCAAGGGTCGACTTTGGACCAATGAATACCGTTCAAAAACTGATAAAAGTGGGAATGTATTGTCACCCCTCTTGGGAAACGGGAGCCGGAGCCCACAGGCTTGGGGCCCCAACAACTACAACGCAGGCCTACCCCAGTACCCAGTGAGCAGTGGCTTACAACATCAAGGAATGACCTTGAGTCCTCCTTAAAGACATCTTACCCTACCCCAGTTTCTCAGCTTTATGCTGCCACTAAGCAGAGTGCTGCTGTTGACCTAGCTATTGTCCAACCTTATACTTTATCTCCTAATGGAGGGATATATAAGTTGTCTACCGGAGTGTGTGGTCCTTTGCCAAAGGAACATGTAGGACTTTTACTAGGTCAAAGCAGCAGCGCTATGTGGGGGTTAATGGTGGCCCCAGGAATTATTGATCCTGATTTTACTGATGAAATCCTTATTATGGTACAAGTCTCACAATTTATGTGCCTAGAGGCAGGGGAACGTATTGCACAATTGCTTTTATTGCCTTTTATTCCTTTCTTATCTAGAGATGTGTCTCGTCAAGGAGGTTTCGGTAGTACTGGGAAAACTGTTTTCTGGGAAACTTTAGTTTCTGATCAAAAAACTTTATGTTCATTGCAAATTAATGGGATAGTTTTTGAGGGATTAGTCGACACAGGAGCGGATGTATCTATTATATGCTTGGCTCAATGGCCTGACCATTGGAAAAAGAAACAAGTATCAGTTACTCTATCTGGCCTAGGTACTGCTTCTATAGTCTACCAAAGTGTCGAGCCCCTGAGCTGTGTAAGACCTGAAGGACAACAAGGAAAAGTGTTCTTTTATATTGTTCCCATTAATATTAACCTTTGGGGCTGTGATCTTTTACAACAATTTGGTGCCTTTTTAAGCATTCCTCATATTTCTTCAACTGCCAAAAATATGATGTTCAAAATGGGCTACAATCCTTTAAACTCTTAGCCACTGTCCACAAGCCTCGAACTTTACAATTGAAGTGGAAAACTACAACTCCTGTTTGGGTGAAACAGTGGCCATTATCTAAAGAAAAACTTAAGGCTTTAAACAATTTAGTTAAGGAACAATTGGCTGAGGGGCATATTGAACCTAGTACTTTTGCATGAAATTCCCCTGTGTTTGTCTTGCCAAAAAAAAAAAAAAAAAAAAAAAAAAGAGGAAAATGGCACTTATTAACTGATCTTAGAGCAGTAAATGCTTGTATTCAACCTATGAGGACTTTACAACCTAGGCTTCCTAATCCAGCTCTTATCCCACAAAATTGGAAATTAATGGCTATAGATCTTAAAGATTGTTTTTTTTACTATCCCATTACAACCCCAAGATTTTGAAAAATTTGCCTTTACTGTTCCCAAATATAATAATAGACAGCCTACACAAACATATCACTGGAAAGTTCTTCCTCAAGGTATGCTTAATAGTCCTATGTTATGTCAAGAGTTTGTTCATAGAGCCTTAAATCCTGTTAGATGTCAATTCCCTACTGTGTTAATATAACATTATATGGATGATATTCTATTAGCAACTCCTGACGAAGTCCTACAAGGTCAAGTTTTTCAGGTCTTACAACAACAATTAACTCAATATAATTTACATATTTCTTCTGAGTAAATACAGACTCAATTTCGTATTCAATATTTGGGATACCTTTTAGCAGAAAAGCAGACTCGGCCACAAAAAGTTCAAATTTGAAGAGATCAACTTTTGACTCTTAATGATTTTCAAAAATTGCTAGGAGACATAAATTGGCTTTGCCCCATCTTAGGCATACCTACTTACAAATTGCGACATCTATTTGCTACCTTGGAAGGAGATTCAGCTTTAAATAGTTCTCGTCAATTATCCCCCGTGGCAGAAGAAGAATTGTCATTTGTAGAAAATAGAATTAGTGAAGCTCACCTTGATTATATTGCACCCAATCTTCCACTTTCGTTGTGTTTTTTTCATACTCCCCATTCGCCAACGGCCATTTTACACCAAGATAATAATATTCTGGAGTGGCTGTTTTTGGCTAATAAAGCCATTAAGAAAATTCACCCATATATTGATAAATTGGCTGAATTCATTATTAAAGGACAACATCGAGCTCGTCAGTTGCTTGGTGCTGACCCTATAAAAAATATTACCCGATTATCTAATCAATACATTGAATCTCTGTTGGAAACTCATGAGGGTTGGCAAGTGGCTTGCGCGGAATATACTGGTTCTTTTTCTCAGCATTATCCTAGTAATAAATTATTTGCTTTTCTGCAACAATATTCTTTACTGCCATATAATCCTATATCTTACACTCCAGTTAAAGGTCCCACCTTTTTTACTGATGCTTCAAGCAATGGAAAGGCTGGATACTGGACTTCAGACAATTCAAAAATTTCTCACTATCCATTTGAATCAGTGCAACAAGGAGAACTTTTTGCCATTCTTATGGTTCTACAAGACTAGCCTCAAACTCCTTGTAATATAGTTAGTGATTCCCAATATGCTGTATATGTAACTAAATATATATCTCAGACTTCTTTACCATTATTTCCTCAAACTCCTTTACAAAAATTATTTTCTTTATTATTTGTAACTCTTACTTCCTGCACTGTCCCCCTTTTTATCACTCATATTCGTTCTCATTCAGCTTTGCCAGGACCTTTATCTTTTGACAATAGTCAGATTGATTCTTTACTTATTGGCAGTGTCCAACGAGCTCAGGATAAGCACCAACTACATCATACTAATAGTTTAGGATTACAACGGCGATTTTCTGTAACACGCCGTCAAGCCCAAGCTATTGTCAGAGCCTGCCCATCTTGTGGTCCTATTATTGCACCTTTTTTAAGTCCAGGTATTAATCCTTGAGGCATTCAACAAAATCACATTTGGCAAATGAATGTAACTTATGTTCCTTCCTTTGGTCGTTTAAAATATGTTCATCATACTATTGATACGTGGTCACATTTCCAGTGGGCTACGCCATTACCCTCTGAAAAGGCTGACTCTGTTATTACTCATTTACTTACTTGCTTTGCAGTTATGGGAGTCCCTGCTGAACTAAAAACTGATAATGCCCCTGCTTATTGCTCTTGCAAATTGACTGCCTTCCTCTCTTTATACCATATTCATCATTCCTCTGGTATTCCATTTAACAGTCAAAGCCAAATAATTATTGAAAGAGCCAATGCTACCTTAAAATTACAACTTTTAAAACAAAAAGGGGGAGATGGGTGAGATTCCCCAAAACATCAAATTCTGAAAGCCCTTTTTACTTTAAATTTTCTCAACCATTGGCACCAATTACAGCAGTCTGCAGCGGTAAAACATTTTCAACAGCCTTTAGAAAAGCCGCAAAACAGTAATATGTGGGTGTATTATCCTTCATTACAAGGGCAATATTTAAAAGGAAAAGTTTTACAATGGGGCTGAGGCTATGCTCTTGTCCGTACAGGTGCCGGAGAAGAGTGGTTTCCATCTCGACCGTTGAAACAGTGCCATGGCGAAGAGGAGCTGATCCAAAGAGTTCCTCAAGGAATTTCAGGAGCTGAATCTGAGTGCTCAGAGAACACTCACCTTCAGGACTCGATGTGCGTAGCCCCTGACATGGGGTCAACAGAAAAAGGTTACTCAGAAAGCTGAATGTGTTGTTCAACAAGCTGGGCAGCCCAAAACCCCACTGACTTTATTCCTGCCTATGCTGGCCATAGTAAATTGTCAGGTAACAGCTGGAGAATTTACATACTGGGCTTATATTCCTTTTCCACCCTTATATCAAGGTGTGGCCTGGGGAGACAGAAAAGTCCCAGTACTTACTAATGATACTGCTTGGATGCCATCGCCTTTGTTAAACCAGGATCCTGAATTAGACACTGGCACAGTAAATAGTTCATATCAATTTGGGGTTGAAGGGTTACGTATATGTCTTGGGAGTAGTCCACATTATCTGCATCTTCTCATGAGGCTTGGGCTGTTCGCCATAACCATAGTCATATCTCTGCCTTTACTATGATTATTGTGGCTCAAAGTTTTAAGTATAATCATACTGCAGTACTTAATGAAACTCTGCCAAGTACGTTATCTTTATGCCCTATCCCTGATGTGTCCGGAGGTGTTTCCCAACTAGAGTGGACTAGATGTAGAAGTAGTGGGCCGCGATTGTTGTTAGAAGTAAAAGGGAAGAGTCATAAATACCTTGTTACAGATTGGAGTGTACATGGAGATTTTCAAACTAAATTCAGCCATGTCAACCTGCGTTGGTATAAAGGTAATCACAGCATTTCTGCAGATGGCAATGAAACTATTATTTGGCATGATGGTGGTCTATCACGCCCTATGCCACATTTGGCTAATACCTCACAAATACAAGGTCATATTTGGAAGTTGCTAGCTGCTGGTAAACCAATGTTCACTTTCACGGGAAACATGTCCTTAAATCTTACCAATATTGCTAACCCTTTCCATATATCTTTGCATCGAAATAGTTCTAGATATGTTATTGCATGTGTAAGAAAGCCTTACTTGTTGTTGACAGGAATTTTTAAATGGGATAACAATACGGGGTAGTTAACTGTACAAACAATTGTACATTCTTAAGTTGTATAAATACTACTTGGTGGAATAATAATTGGAATGAGTCTCACTCCAATTTATATATACTAAGAGCCAGAAAAGTAACCTGGCTACCTGTAAACTTAACATGTACTTGGAGTGAATCTGCTGGGGTTACTCAAATTTACAAGGTTATGCAAGATCTTGTCCTCCGCAGTTGGAGGATGGTTGGAATCATCGTGACCGCAGTGATGGGATGTAGCAATTGCTTCCACTGCCGCTGTTGCTGGATTAGCTCTACACCAGAGTATACAAAATGCAGAATTTGTGCAACAATGGCATGAACAATCACATTTGTTGTGGCAGCAGCAATGAGACATAGATGCTCATTTGACTGAACGAGTGGATAATCTGGAGCAAGTGGTTTCTTGGTTGGGAAATCAGCTAACAGTGTTGAATACCTGAGCTTTGTTGAAATGTGATTGGAACACTACCCAATTTTGTATTACTCCTGTTCCTTTTAACAGCACTGTACATAATTGGACTGAGATAAAGAGACTTCTAATTGGTCATAATAATCTTTCCCTAGAAATACAAGACTTAACACAGAACATTTCTGAAACATTTCCCAATCAGTTACCATTGCTGACTGGTACAGATTTGATGACTGGTATTGCACAAAGTTTGACATCTTTGAACCCTATGAGCCCTGTAAAAACTTTGCTGACCTCTGTTTCTAGTAATGTATTGATTGTTGTTCTTGCCTTTGTCATTTGCACAGTCTGCTGGAGATGGTACCAAAGGGCAAACACCGAATCCCAGCGAGCCCAACATGTAATGATGGTTTTAAAAGAAATTCAAACTTGTAAATAAGGAAAGGGGAAATTTAGAGGACTATGTACTCGCAAACGAGGCGTTCCCGATAAGTCCTGCTCTTGCAAAGGAAGCAGGGCATTCCTTCCCTGCAAACAGGGAGGACAAAGGAGCCAGCTGCTAACAGCAGACCCTGGGGGCTTGTTTATGTGTAAACATCTTGCAAATCCAGAAAGTCAGGGAAAGGTCAGAAAAACAACAATGTGTCTTGTGATTTGGCAACATTCCACAAACGACTGTATAAAATAAAGTAGAGCACGCCATTCGAGGCGGCTGCCATGTTTGTCTTGTCTTGTGTGTTCATTCCTTTGTTTAGGAAACACGCGGACCCCAACACATGGGACCAACCCAAATGCCCATTAATTATAGATTGTATAAAGAAAATGTGGTGCATATACCCCATGAAATACTATGTAGACATAAAGAAGAATGAGATCAGGTCCTTTACAGGGACATGGATGGAGCTGGAGTCTATTATCCTCAGCAAACTAACATAGGAACAGAAAACCAAATACTGCATGTTCTCACATGGAAAAGGGAACTGAATGATGAGAATACATGGATACGTGGCAGGCAATGATGTCAGAGGAGGAGGTAGAACATCAGGATGAATAGCTCATGGATGCTGGGTTTCATACCTAGGTGATGGGTTGATCTGTGTGACAAACCGCCATGGCACATGTTTACCTATGTAACAAACCTGCACATCTTGCTCATGTACCCCTGAATTTTTTTTTTTATGATATATGTTATTTGACTGTAAGATAAAAATTTGTCAACAACTCAATCAGTACACACAAAAAAATCTGTTCTCCACATCTTTTGAAAAAATGCAAATATTAAATAATTTGCTGATTTTTGATATAGTGTGTGTTCACTGAGATCACAATCAAAAATTTTAACTATCTGTAATAAGAAATATCATCGTTTATGGTGTCTACTTTCCAAATTAACTAGAGATAGAGTCCTTTTAGCAAGTGTGCATCCATGTCTATTTGACTTTGGTTGACTGCTTAACATCTTTGCTTGCCTTCAACCAACATAAAGCTTGTTTGAGTCATTGAGTCTACACATGATTTAAGGTTTTCATTTCATATAGAGAATGTGATTTAAAATGTAATTTTCTTGAACATTTGTTGACATAATGTTATAAATTTAAAAAAGAAATATCAAAGCAGTTCAGTCTAATGCATAGATTAGCCCTTTATCATGAGTTAGACATTTCAGAATAACACCTTAGTTACAAGAAGGCTCATCTCCTACATCCTCAATCTTATGGTGCATAATCATGATTGCAAAACTAAAAAAAAATCTTGATCATACGGGAGAAGCAGCTACAAACAGACTCTAACCAAGCAGTTACAGGAAGCATCCAATTTTATATACCATAAAAATATAAAACCTCAAGAAATAGTTGCAGTAGACAATAAAGAAATTTAAGGTCATCATCTAGAAGCATGAGGTCTTAGAAGTAGGGTAAATGACTCATGTAGCTACAAAAGCCTGTATTACTAAACAAGCAACGTAATAGTAAGTCTCTGTAATTATCAGTTTTAAAAATTACATTTACCTTCTTTCCTTTATCTAGCTTGGAAGCTTATAATTTAGAAACATAAAAATTTCTACTACAATTCAATGGGCAAAAATAAAGTATTTTTGCTTTACTTAAGAAATGATGATAAACATGGTAAGTGATGAAAATTTAATTTCCTTTTTTCCTTTTATGAGACAAAGTCTCACTCTGTTGTCCAAGCTGGAGTGCAGTGGTGTGATCTCAGCTCACTGCAACCTCTGCCTTCCAGGTTCAAGCAATTCTCATGCCTCAGCCTCCCGAGTAGCTACGATTAAAGGTGGCTGCCACCACGCCTGGCTAATTTTTGTTTTTAGTAGAGACAGGGTTTCAGCATGTTGGCTTGGCAGGTCTCAAACTCCTGATCTCAGGTGATCCACCCGCCTCGGCCTCCCAAAGTGCAAATGTGAGCCACTGCACCCGGCCGCCTTTCTTCTTCTTCTCTTCCTGCATCTCTTCCCCCATCCCTCCTTTTATTCTTCAGTCATCTAAATCATAATTATTGCAAATGAATTATATATTACAAATCTGTTTGATACCAATGCTGTAAAAACAAAAATGAGACTCAACCCTCTGACCTCAAAAAGCTTAGAGTGGAAAATGTGGAAATTTGCAAAGAAAACGATATCATCCCTCCCTGCTTAAATAAAATCAACACTAATGAGATCCTGGCTATACAGAACTTCCTGAGATAGATGGCCTTATTTTATTTTATTTTTTTCTGAACTGTAGTTGCTACAGTATTTAGCATGTTGAAATTGCTCAAAATAATTCTACTGAATTATTATTTTGTGTGTCTATTACTGTTAACTTTCTAAGTAGAACATTTTTATGCTCACAGTTCCTTGTTAGTATTAATGTGGGAAGGACTTTTTCTATAAATTTGTTGATGATTGTAAGAAGACATGTAAACACTGTCTATTGATATTTAAAATTTTATATAGTTGTTATATTATGAAACAATCAAATTTTCTTTCTCTCTTTTCAATATTATGTATCTTTCTTTTTAATTTTTAATTTTTAAGAATTACTTTCTCCCTTATCATTACCCACAATATGCATCTTTATGTTGACCACACATATTCAGTAATAGCAAAAACATAATTCATAAAATAATAGAAGATAAAATGAAAAAATAAATCTTCAATACATTTATCTAGAGTCAATGTGTCATGTTTTATAAATAGTAAAGAGACAATTTATTATAGGAGTTCAAAACATGTACTTTTCAGTCAGAAAAAGTGCTTTCTAAAGTAAGCACAAACTACCTAATTGACAACGGCATGTTATTTACTCTTCTTCAGTTGACTATGGACTCTCTGAAAAGGACTGGAATGTCTAATTCATCGCTGTATTTCTAGCACATAGCACAATGCCTGGAACATAGCAGACACTCAATAAATGCATCTTTTATAAATAAATTGTTCCCAAAGTTTCAAATTCCTATTTAGATCTTATGAGAAAGCTAATATCCCTTCTCACACCTGGTTTTACATTTTAACTCAAGCAGTTTTACTGGACACTGTAGAATAGATTAAGTCCTTCGGTAAATGTTCTAATAACACCTTGTAACAATTTTACATATCATTTACCACATTACCATATTTTCCAACTATTAGTTAGATTTTGCTATTTTACTTTTTGTTTTCCGTAAACTTTAGGTCCCCTGAGAACAGAATACATGTGTTTAAGCCATCGCTTTGTCCTTCAATATTTCCTGAAACAATATTAATAACCCAGAAATATGAATTAAATTATTTAAGAAATCACTGTGCTTTGGTTCACTACTGGTTAACACAAAGCTTAGTCATTCTTAGAATGGCTTTTGTCTTACAGCTACCCTATATTAAAAGGGTAAAATTAAATTTAAAAATTGCAGGTTTTGTATGATTTTTCCTCACTTTTCTAAAACTAAAACTCAGAAACATCATCATCTGCAATTAAGTTAGCTCAATTAGTTCTAATTTTGCATCTATTAGATTATCAGCACTTTAAATATTTTCTAAAACTAAATTCATTGCTTAAAGAAGTAATTGATTATCTACTATTAAAATGGAATATACTAATTTTACTTTATTTAGGCAAGAAATCATTAAGTTAAGGATAAAGCAACAACTCTTAACTATTTTCCATAAAACTCTAAACTCGTCCTTTTATGCTAGAATTATATTGTCTTTCAACAGCTAAAAATATGAAGAGCAAGGTAACCTTTCAGAAAAGACAAGAGAAATGTCATCTTTATTGCCGATAGGGCACAAAAACATGACTGATTTTTTATTAGTTATATTCAGGAAACTGATGACAAAGATGTCCTGTCAGTGAATGATAATTGTTGAATTTTGAGAAGTGTGTTGGAAATTCATTGTTCCTATGCAAGACTGTGAAGTGGGAGAAGTGTATCTTTTTTCCCTCTTTACTTTCATTACAAATACTCTTTTAACACATGGTCTCCATAGCTGTCCATTTCCCATGAGTCCCCTTCATTTTACAGCTTCTCACTTAAACACACCACAGTTGTTATCTTCCCTGACCTATGATTCGAGTTATTTATGTCAAATCTCACATCCAATGCTCCATTTTCTAGCTTATCAGTTATTACTAAACAAAGGAATTTCAAAAATGAAGTCACACAAAGCTGAGTGTGTATTTTATTACTTTTTGCTTTTGTATTTTCATTTGAAAAACAAATCTGTGGATAGAACACTTAAAATCTACTTTCTTAGCAATTTTAAGAATACAAGCACTATTATCAACTATAGACACCACTTGTACAATAGATCTACTGAACTTATTTCTTCAAACTGATATTTTTTACCCTTTGACCAGCATCTCCCCAACTCCCCTCCACCATGGGCCCTGGTAAGCACCATCTCTAATTCTATGGATTTAACTTTTTGAGATTCCACATATTAATGAGATCATGCAGTATTTTTTCTTTCTGCACCTGGCTTATTTCATTCCACATAATATCCTTCAGGTTTATCCATGTTATCACACCACAAAAAATAAGTATTTGAGGTCATGTGTGTTAATTAGCTCAATTTTGCCATCTACAATGTATACATATTTAAAAACAACATAGTGTACATAATAAATATATACCTTTCTTTGGTCAGTTACATAATTGCCAAGTACAGTGGCTTGCACTTGTAGTTCCTGCTGCTAGGAAGGTGGGAAGATTGTTTGCAGCCAGAATTTCACGCCGTGGTGAGCTATGATTGTGCCACTGCAATCCAGCACTGCACTTCAGCAACAGAGCAAGACCCTGTCTCTAAAAATAAATTAAAAAATAAAAATATGCACACGTATGTTTATTGCAGCACTCTTCACAATCGCAAAGACTTGGAATCAACCCAAATTTCCATCAGTGACAGCCTGGATTAAGAAAATGTGGCACATATACACCATGGAATATTATGCAGCCATAAAAAAGGATGAGTTTGTGTTCTTTGTAGGGACACAGATGCAGCTGGAAACCATCATTCTCAGCAAACTATCACAAGAACAGAAAACCAATCACCACATGTTCTCACTTATAGGTGGAAATTGAACAATGAGATCACTTGGATACAGGAAGGGGAACATTACACACTGGGGCCTATTGTGGAGAGGGGGAAGAAGGGAGGGATAGCATTAGGAGATATATCTAATGTAAATAAGTTAACGGGTGCAGCACACCAACATGGCACATGTATATGTATGTAACAAACCTGCACGTTGTGCACATGTACCCTAGAACTTAAAGTATAATAAATAAATAAATAAATAAATAAATAAAAATGTTTTAAGTAGGTGTATGGAAGTGACACTATCTTAACTCAAATTAGTATAGCAATAACCAGGCAAATATAGGGACTTTATGTAGACAAATTTAAAGCATATCAGACAGAGCTGAATTCCTACTGACTTTCAAATTCCATGTTTTAGTTGCCTATGCTATCTTATGTGGTATTTCTTTGATTTGCCAGAAAAAATATCATTCAGTAGTCCCACTTATTAATCCTTTTGACCAAAGGACACAGCCTTTAATTTCAAAAGTCTTCTGTGGTATTTTTTGGAAGAAGAGAAATGATACTTGTGTTTAAAGTAGTTAACCTAAGATATGTTTTATTTATCATCCTTATTTCAATGATAGTGCCAAACTTGTCAGAACATTTCTGTGAAAATATGAATCTTCTGCCATGCTACATGTGAGGCCTGTTAGAAGCGCACTCAGGAATTCTTTCTTATAACGTATTAATTATCATTGCCACTGCAATTGGAATTAGGGTCTCCTGGCAAAGGAGTATATTTGAAAGAAAACTACAAAACTCCCCCTTCTGGCAGAAGATAACAACAAAAAATACCCGTAGCATACAAATCTTTCTGCAGGCATCTTGCGAGAAGAAAAAAAAATGCTAACTATCAATCAGTATTCCCACGGAAATATAATAATCAGAAACCAATCAGCAAGCTAACTGCTCTGGGCAGTGAGTGACTTTCTAATGGCTGAAATGTAATGATACATAGTCAGAAAAACAGGTTTATAGGTAAGTAACCTTCATTTTTCCAAAGGCAATGCACACCATCTATTATACTGTCATGATTCCATAGCTGGAGGCTTAGAGAGCCCTTAACTTGTAAATAGATTTTGGATAATGGTTAACTCCAAATGAGTTCATTCTTGAGGCAGATTACAAACAGCACTTTCTTAGGAAGGTTTGATGGCAACACTAGCTAGTTCCCTTGCAATTTTCCACTGTTGTAACATTTCGACACTTAGAAAAATGTTCAAGTAGTGCTCTTTGACCCTTCTTTTTACCAGACAATTGTTGTTGTTATTAGAATAACTGCATCTCAAATGCTTAAAGTTTTCTTAACTCTTCTAATAATTTTCAACGTTAACTTTCAGAGAAAGATTTAACATCGAATATGTGTAATTAGTAAGGCATAAACTAGAGTCACTGTCTTATGCAATGATACTTTAACAGAAAAAAATTAATCCAAGGGCTCTACACTAAACTCCAACTAGACTTTTATGCATTGGCATATCTTTGAAGAGGTGACGTTATTGAGGAAATATTTCTCAGGGCAAAACTACTGAAAACATTTTGCTTCTTTTGTCTATAAAGGCAAATCGGTAGGTCTACATCAGTACATCTACAAGGTATTATTTCTACATACATGATCATGTGTTCAAAAAGGTTTGAGAAACACTGCTTAATGAAGAACTATCTCAGCGTTCCCAAAGTACATCACATATATTATCTGGAGTTTTAAAAAAAGTTCGTTTGACGCAGCCTTCACCAAACATATATAAGCCTAGATTTTTTATGTTAATGCCTGTAATATCCTATGAAATACTGTATGAGAAATACTGATCTAGAAAATAAAGACAGTCTGGTCGCTGTATATTTTCTAAGGAATGAAGATACAGTTAGATATATAAAGATTAGAAATGTATCTATACAGTTAGTTAATGTTAGATATAAAATTATGTCATGTTACCATATGTGAACTTATTTTAGGTGTTCTCAATGGCTGTTTCCATATTTACATTCCCTCCACAAATACTTTGCAACACACAAAGCTCATGGGAGGCTCTATGAGATGGTCATAAGGCAAACAGTCTTCGCCTGAAATAGTACAAAGATGTAAGTCACAAGAGATCAGAGAGGGAATTCTAAACTGATAGCACACTCAAATGCTAACAGGTAAGAAGGAATATGGTAATCCAGGGAAGTGAGGATGACTCAGCACAGAGGTAGGTTACTACATCTGCTGGTCTAAGTGTAGCATAGAAGAGAGAAGAAGATACAAGTAGAGGCAGGTTTTATATACAAGGTTAAAGCCTTCAGGCATGGCACTGTAATGTGTGAAGTGGAAGATTGTACGCAAAGAGGATAACTAAAGAAAAATAAAAATGTCCCCTACGTTTTTCTTGGATAAATTAAGGAGTTTTGTTGAATTCCATGAGTAATATATATTCACATAACTTGGATGATCTAATTTATTGAATATAAGTATGTTACTGAGAAATTGGCACTGCTCTTTAATAATGAAAAGATTAATGTCTAGAAATATTTTAGATGATCACAAAAGCAGCTTCATATTTCACTTCGTTCATTTATGATTTGCTTTAAATTTTGCCAGGCAGGTTCACATGCATTATATGCTCACATTATAAGGAAAGTAACTGAGGTTCACAGATTTCAGGTTACTTTCTCCATCTCACACTGAGAAACAGCCAAAGAGTCAAGTTGATTCCCTTCAATGCAACGTTTGCTGAGGGTTTATCAGGTACTGTGCTGGGCATTATGAATAAAGCAATAAATAATATATCTCTTCCTCACTTTCTTGAAAACCAGATATTTTTCTTTTTGTAGAGATAGAGTCTTAGTCTACTTGGGTCATCCTATCTGAAGCATTGCTACTACCTGTAATCTCCTGGAAGGACCAATGCTAGTGCTGCTTGCTATCATCAGGTTTATCCCAACATCCTTGACCCAGGTCCCAGCCGGAAGTCACCACTGCATCATTCATAGGCTGAGTATTTCTTTACTTTTCTTTTTTCTTTTTTTTTTTTTTTTTTTGAGACGGAGTCTCGCTTTGTCGCCCAGTATGGAGTGCAGTGGCTCGATCTCAGCTCACTGCAAGCTCCGCCTCCCAGGTTCACACCATTCTCCTGCCTCAGCCTCCCAAGCAGCTGGGACTACAGGCACCCGCCACCTCGCCTGGCTAGTTTTTGTATTTTTTTTTTTTAGTAGAGACGGGGTTTCCCTGTGTTACCCAGGATGATCTCGATCTCCTGACCTTGTGATCCACCTGCCTCAGCCTCCCAAAGTGCTGGGATTACAGGCATGAGCCACTGCACCCAGCCAGAGCATTTCTACAAATTCCTTTTGTTAAACTCATTCTTGAGTTTGTAGTTACATGATGGTTGTACTATACTAACCCTAAGCCCAGTACTTCCCCTTTGAAAAAAATTGTAATCCTTCACTTGATATCAGATTGTGTCAGGGTTCAGAACATCATATCCAGTATCTATTAATTTTTGACGTTTTAGTAATAGCCATTCTGATTGGTATGAGGTGATATCTCATTGTGGTTTTGGTTTGCATTTTCCTAATAATTAGTGAGATTGAGCATTTTTTCATATGCTTGTTGGCCACACGTATGTCTTCTTTTAGAAGTGTCTGTTCGTGTTCTTTGCACGTTTTTCAATGGGGCTGTTGGTTTTTCACCCATTGATTTGTTTAATTTCATAATAGATTTTGGATATCAGACTTTTGTTGGACGCATACTTTGCAAAGTTGGAATGAACTAGTGAAGAAGTACTGGAAAATGTTTGAGGGGAAACCGCTCCATAGGATGTGTGGTGTATATTGAGTTATTTTCTGAGTTTGCAGTTATTTCTTCCCTGTCATTAAGCCATCTGTGTTTGCTGATGTGTACTTGACAGAAGTTAGGCTCTTACCCTTCCCACAGAGGCTAGGAAATAGAGGATTTATCTTCCTTCATGATTACAATTCAAAGGGACTGCTACCAGTTTCTTGAGAAAGACAATTTTGGGTTGTAAAACTGGCACGAGGTTTTTTACAAAAGATATATATGTCTCAAAGCAGCAGATTAATAATTTTCAAGTTTTCTGAAGACAATCCTCCAAAAAAAGGGAGGTCAGGAGCTAAACTCAGGAATAATCCTGCTTACTACATCAGCAAGAGGGATGTTTAATGGCCAATAAGTGGCAACTATATTTGTAACAGAAATTTTCAGTTTAGCCACCCACTTATAGTCAGCTAAAAATTCCAAATTAGAACATAGGTCAGACAGTCTGAATTTTAAATGTAACTTAAATTATGGAATTTTTGAGACAATGAGCTGTTGTCAACAGTATATTTGTCTATTCCAAAGAATTGTTCCAAAGCAGTTAGCAGTTCCAAAGAATTGCTAACAAAGCATGGTTAAGTAGAGGTTCTCTAGGACTTTTTCTAATGAATAGATAAGCTTGGTTAACATTATATTTGCACTTAATAAGAAGGAATTACTTGAATTTGAATGTTCCCTCAGGTATGTGAAATATTCCTCATGTGATTTTATTTTCCTTTCATTAATTTTTTTTTCTTATATAAAATTAATGGGAAAAAAGTAAACTCTAGTCACAAAATTCCAATGTTGTGAGTTTCATTATACTCCTCTCTGCCCCATAAATGCACATAGTGAAATGAATTTTCAGTAAACGACTTTTATACTGCCTGGATTTATAAAGTTAGATGTTTTTATAAATAACCTAAATAAGAATGGAAAAATTTTAAGAGGAGTAACGATGCAAATTGAGTTTATATCAGAGTAGTCTAGAATTATTGTTCGGCATGGAGAGTAATAAACTCAGAGAAACAAACAAACAAAATAGGTATATGTGTTTCTCACAGTCCTACATTGTTTACATTATTGCAACAAATGTACATGTCTAAATTTCAATAATGTCACATTTTAAAATTTAAGTACAGTCTTTACTAGGTTGAAAAGTAGACAGCATAAATGGCACTAATGAGAAGTCCTTAGCTGTTCTTGCTAAAAGATAAACTTAGGCACATTAAAATTTTAGAGTTTGAGCAGAAAGCTCACGAATTGGGCAGGGCCAGATGGTAAGCATTTGGGCTCTTCTGAGAGAATGCAAAGGGAAAATTTTACAACGCGTTCACGGTGCAAGACAAAAAAAAAAAAAAAAATACATCTGAGTGGTTAAAGTCCAAAGTCTCTAGTTAGAGGTTAGTTTGGTGGCTTCTGACTGGTTAAGCTTATGTTTTTTACTGTCTCCGTTGAGTTGCACTTTGGTTTGCTTATGTAGGAGCTCAGCAGGGTGCTGGAGCGTGTCAGCTTAATGGCCTTATGATGTTTGTGTTAACGTTATAAAAGTACCTATTAGCAGTGGCTTATCCGTAGGTGTCTGCAGCAATGCGTAGGACGGTCGAATTCCTTCTTGCTTCCTCAGAGGAACGAATTCTACAGAGGGGCATAAGAAAAGTAAGAGACCGAGGCTAATGTTGGAGCAGGAGTGGAAATTTATTAAAAAGTATTAGAACAGGAACGAATGGAAGTACACTTGGAAGAAGGCCAAATGGATGACTTGAGAGGGTCAAGTGCACCTGTTGACTTTTGACTTGGATTTTATACATTGGCGTGCTTCCGGAGGGTTACATCCCTGGATTCTTCCTTTGGGGCAGGCTGTTTGCATGCACAGTCGCCTGCTAGCACTTGGGAGGGGCCGCATGCGCAGTGTGTTTACTGATATTGTACACATGCTCACTCCAGGTGTTTTTCCCTTACTAGTCCAGTTTCTAGAGGAAGGTCATATACCAGTTAAAGTCTGCCATGTTGCCTCTTAGTGTGCATGCTCAAGTTCACTCACCTAACTTCTGAGATCTCATCGGAAAACCGCTGATCACCAACCTCAGGTGTTTCTATCTATTAGAAAACTGCCTTTCTCTGGCACTGGTTGCCACCAATTATTATTTTAGAGCGACAGTTTCACAACCATCTGATCATCACCTGATGGTTGCCTGACATTCCTGGTGGCACGTGGTTGGGGGGAGGCTCTCCTGCCCCCCTAACATCTGAGGAGCTACCTACTGTAATATACCCACTTAAACAAACAAACAAAACAAAACTAATGAAAATGTATTTTAGAGTATAAAAAATTAATAAAACCTATTTTATGTTGAATAAATTTCTCTCTTTAAAACAGTGCTACTAATTTATGAACAGAAAATAATTCCATTACAAAATTTCTTATTTAAAAGTATCTTTAATTATAGAATTTAAATACATATAAATAATTTCCCATGAAAAGAAACTTGCTCTTTATCAAAAAACGAAGTGCTATAAAACTAGTTAACATTAGCTAACAAATAATTAAATTACCAAGAATTTTCACATGTTAGTAATTTGGTAATTTTAGTTGACATTTTCTAGTAATTGAATGCATTAGCAATTTATTAGAAACAATTTTTTTATTAAAAAGTAACACACTCTCAAATTGTTCTATATCAATGATGCTCTTTGCCTTGCAGATATTGAGTTGACCTGACCACTAAATACAGAGTTTTCTTTATGATGGGATTTGCTAGTTGGGGGATGATATCCCTGATTGTTAGCATTATCACCAGGTAGGGTACAAAATAAAAGCACTGGGCAACATGGAGGAAGTGGTCAATATCTCATTGGTTCTGCTAAATAAGATTTGTACTGCAACGCTTCCTCAAGCTTTAATCTATAAATTATGTGGAATCCTTACCCCCCAACTCAGGGACTTATTAGCAGCTAAAAGTAGGAGAAGAAATTATTTCATGTGTTGAATGTAACCAGAGGTCTGAGTCCTGAAAAAGTAAAATACAAAATAAACATTTTATAGGTATGAAGATGCGTGAATGTAATTGTGTATAAAATCATATTCTATGATGGTAGATAAATAGTATGTTTGTAACTGTCCTTAAAATGCAGACTACTAACATGGACAGAGAAGTGTATGAGATTATAATATATCTTATAAAAAGAAGGATTGATAGGTATTTTTAAATGTCTTGGAATTATAAAGACTTTTTATTTTTTTTTCCTGCCCAGTGCTGAGAGCTATAAGCTGAGTGATGTACCCAGACCTTAAGTGTTTAAGTGTTCTTCAGTGCCCTGGAATTTGTTTTCCACTTAGTACCTAAAAATAGTAACGTGACATAAAGAACGTATTATTAACACAACAATATTTTAAAGAGAAAGAATAATAATTTCCAAGAAAAAGTACAGGAATTTATTATATATCTTTTTGAATTTAGACAGAGAATGATTTCATAGACATATTTAGACAAAGTTAGACTGGCCTGAATTTAACTGCAGGTCCTGAGACTTATTATTAAGGTAAGTGAAGGTGGGCCAGGTATTGGTAATGCTTTCTGATGTTCAGTTTGACCATCTAATAAAATAGGGGTAACAATGATTTCTAATAACAAATATTATTACTTAAAATTTTATAGAAAATCCTTAATGTGTGTACATTAGTGTCCCTCAAAAAGTATGTACCTCTAAATATGTAGGCTATTGCTGTTTTATTTTTATTCCTGTCCTTTTGTACTGTGCTTGCTCTAACTCATGCTTTTGTTATTACTCATTCATCAATAATTTACTCTTTTAGGACCTTATAGTAATTATACCACCACCCTCTTCACAAACTTTCTCTGAATTTATTTGAGCAGATTTTCAAGGGATTTTATATTATTATTTTTACTACAAATGATATTTTTTCTTTCTCACTTTCAAGAGGAAAGTTAAACTGTGTGACTCCCTATTTCTCAGATATTTCTTTCTCTGTTTCTTTACCCATGGCATTGTTCCCTCATTCTGTGGCCTTTCCCCCACTGTTTTTCTGGCCTATAAAAATTTCCCATCTTCTAAGATTCAGCCAAATCCTGCGTATAATCTGCACTGACCTTCATCTTTCTCCTCTCTTGTGTTATATTGTGTGTACAGTATTTTATAGCACAGACAGCAAATTACTTTATGTTACAATAGGGTAAACTTTTCACCTACTTTCCTAAATTATAAATGTTATGAAAGCCCCAATACTACCCTATAAATCCATGTAACCCTAGCATGCATATATATATATATATACATTTTTTTTTTCCTGAAGAGCAATACTGTGGTATTAAGCTTACCTGAAGCATGTTCTGCTCACAGAAATGAACCAGTTCTCAAATGAAAATCAGAAAATTTGATCTGCTTTTTGGCCATTAAACCAAACACTTAAATATAGAATATACATTGCACTGTGTAATAATATTGCAGTCACAGTTTTATGTAACATACTTTCTGACAATTTAAAAAACATTGTTAATGTAAGAGCTATAACCTTGAAACAATTTTTAATTTTTTTATATTTACAAAAGCTGAAGATAAAACTTTGTGAAGAAAGATGTATCTATATCTATAAAATAACAAAACACACTTTATTGAAGAATTCTATAAATAAAGGTGCAAAGCAACTTTACAAGGCTTTTATTAGGAGATGATTATAAGCTAACCTTGAGGTTAACGGAAAGTTCGCCTCAGAGTCCTTTTTTTAAAAAAAGACTTGAGCAAAGAGTAATACTCTGTGAGCCAATGTCACTAAACATTTTACAGCAAAAGAAATTATTTTCAAATTAATATATTATGTGATCTATTATTTGGATAAAATTTAGAAAGGGGCATGAAAATATGTTCAGACTGATTTTTTTTGCAAGATGAATTTCACAGCAACATCCTACACCAGCTGGAGTTGATGCAGTTTTCTCTTGGGCCAGAAGCCAGCCGGGAACTGCAGTAATTTAAGCTTGAAATAACAAAAGCATGAAGGACCATGTCAAGGTCTCATTCAAATGGACATGATTGCAACCTAGTAGGGGGTCTTTTATGAGAAAGAATGATATACAATCTTCCCTAGAAAATTATTTCATTTTACTTTATTTTTATTTCAAATTGACATATAGTAATTGTATATATTTATGGGGTACAATGTGAAATTTTAGTATATGTATACATTGAAGAATGATTAAATCAAGTAATTAACATATCCATAATTTTACAGGCTATAATTTTTTGTGATGAGAAGATTTAAAATTTAGTCTTTTAGCAATTTTGAAATACACAATTATTATTAACTATAATCATTATGCTGTACAATAGCTCTCAAAAGCTTATTCCAGAAAATATAGGAGGCAATAATATTTATGATTATTTATTTTAGTTAGAAATCAAAACATTTCGTTCAATAAAAGACAAAATCTGTAAAAATATATTATAAAGTAAAAAATAATTAAGATAAAAAGCAGCATATTGTGGCTTCAATTATTTCTGTAAATATAATTCCACAGTTTGTTGCTAAGTAAAAATTGTGAGAATTAAAATGGAATCACTTGTATTATAAAAACTGTCAAATAGAGCCACAGAGACCCACGAAGAGAAGAATTGTCATGCATAAATGTCTGATAACAGAAATAATCACAAAAGAGCCAAGAAAAGCATAAACTTGCACAAAAATCATCACAAACCTTTTACAAAAAATACTTCTGAGGACATCTGCCCAGCAACTGGTGGTCCAACCTCAGATTGGCATCACTCTTCTGTTTGATCCTTATTTCAGAATAAATCAAACAATACAAGGGTAATTATTTCAGAATAAGTATGTAATCCTCCTTATTCTTTAAAAGTCTTTGTCTCCTTTTACCTCCTGAATATGCACATAGTTTACTGTAACATGCGTATTTCCGTTGCAATATCCTATACCTGAATATCATTTTCTTTTAGAGAGCCTCTCTTTGTTGGTTATTTAGGTTGACAGTGAATCTATGTCATATAACTATACTGTAGGTAACCTGGATGGCTAAAATGCAGGCAACAAGCAAAATATGCTCCTCTTGATCATTATTTTGTGAGTAGAATCCAACTCCAGTAGAAACACTTTAAAAGTATAAAAGCAATAGGCAGTGTATCAAAGTGGTTGAATTAAGAGTTAACAGTAATATATCAGTTGTTATAAAACACATTTAAAAAATGTTTTTAAAAATCAATCTTATCACACAGACTGAAAAGAGAAGATGTAAGTGTCTTTGATCTAAACCTCAGCTCAAAGCTTAAGGGATGAAGGGGATTATATTTTGAAAGCAAGAGAGGAGACTATCAAGAAGCAACCAAAAAAGCCAGTAACATATATTTGGTGCTGACAAAAGCAGAAGAGTCTTGCCGTATTTATTTGTTTTATTCATGTGTCAAAGGAGTCAAGTTTTCCTGAGTCTCAGATTTATCAGTTATAGATAAATCAGACATTCCTATTTTAGCTTTTATCATTGATTTTTGACCTACATACGGATCTTCAGATGTGTCATCAGAAAAACACCTGAAACAAGCATGACCTTCTAGTCTGGTGACTATTGTTTTTGAGAAATCAAAAAGTAGCAGAAGCACAATAAATTGTTATCAGCAATCTAAGGTGCCTTTAGCACCCCAGCAATCATAAGTGTTGATTCACAGGAGCTTTACTGGAAAATCATACAAACATCAATTGTGTCATATGTCCACACATCTACCCTTCAGACCAGAGGAGAAGTTTATTTCTTCTCCACCTCCCAAATGTCATGTGACTGCATTATTTTGACAAAATTCAAACCAGAGTTTTGCTCTGTTTTGAACCATGTCTAGAAACATGATTCTAGTTTCCTATTGCTTAGGAAAATGGAAAAAAATTTAGAAGAGCATGCATGACAGGAATATCCCAGAAAATCTAGCATCCAGAAGTTTGATTATTACTTACCAATTAGGAAGAAGTAATAAAATTTTTAGCAAAGTGTAGATGCTGGATATGATGAGTATAAAAATATCCAGAATATGTTTTATTATCTTTCAGGTCATATTTGCCAATGTCTGGAGGGAAATAGACTGGGAAGATGAAAAGCATCAAAAGAAGATTTCTAAGGGCTACCAAGATTATTAAGAGGATACTGAGAAACATGTTTTTTATTTAAATATTTCCTAGGATTGACCTTCACTCTTTTTTCAATGAATCTACCATTAAAAAAGGTAAGTACATTCATTTGTAACCAGAGCTTATAATCTAGTTATATAGTTCAGAAACATCTCTGTAAAATAGTGACTGGGCATATCTGCTCAAGTTGAAAAATAAGTAACTAATAGTAAATTGAGTCATAATATGACCCCATCAGATTTGTTAAGAATTGAAAAATAAAACAGTAAAACTAATAGTAAATTGAGTCATAATATGACCCCATCAGATTTGTTAAGAATTGAAAAATAAAACAGTAAAATTTATAACAAAAATTATCTTTAAAAACAAAACTATTCTAACAATTTTATTTCAAAAATAAGAAAACTGAGGCTCAGAGAAGTGGTCTCTCTGCATATATGTGTGCATACATGCAAAATGCATACATGTGTATATTTTTAAAAACCTGTCTCCTTGTAACCAAGTCCAAGCTCATACAACTTGCCACATGACAGCCAGTTAATTAAGAGACAGGGTGTTGGGGCAAGGAAAGAAACTTTATTTGGAAAGCTAACAAACCAAGAAGATGATGGACCAGCATCCTAAAGAACCATCTTAAATTAACATAAACTTCAGGCTCATTTTTATGTTAAGGGAAGGGGAAAAAATGGGTGATGAGGTAAAGATGTAATGATGACCACAGTAATTTGGGGGTCAGGGAGGGTCTGAGGGGGTTGTGAAACTTCTTTGTTTTCGGTCAGTTGACTGTGGTTCAGATGAAGTAGGTCAGGTCATGATGTTTCTATTAACCTTGAATAAAATGCTATTAATTCTGTATACACTTCCTTATCTCCTTGAGAATGAGGTTTGAGAAAGGCACTGTTATCATTTTTCCCCTAAAGTTGAACTACAAGCTCAATCCCTCCTATAATTAGCTGGTCTACATGCAAAGGTAAGCAGAAGCTTTTAACATAAAGGATATTCCACAGCTGGAGGGGTCAAAGGCAAAATGGAGTCAGTCATGCTAAGCCTCCTGCCACTATTAGATTCTTATTTCTAAGATTTTACTCTCGTTATGACACCATCTTTAGGTTATATAGTAGACAGCTTTTGTTTTTACCCATTTGGCATCCATTTATTTAATTTTAGTAATGACTCCTGTCTTGGTTTGAGAGCAGTCATACTTTCATTGGATATATTCCTTATTGCAACATTAATCAGCCTGTCAGAAAACTCTGCCAAATGTTGTGCATCTGACAAAGCTAGGCTAAATAGGTGCTCTATCCTTTCAATTTAAGGTAAGGTACACAGGACTGAAAAAGTGAATAGTCTATATCTACAGTGGTATACTAAAAAGACTTCACTAAATTCTGCATAAAAGCTCATTTCCTCTTTAAGAATAGATTGTTTCCCCATTAAATTACGTGATATAATTTACATAATTTCAAAAAGCTCGTTTTGCTTACAGTAGGCATTTTAATTATTATTACTTGAGATCAATTCTAAGCATGCAAAAATTGTTTCCAGAGAATGATTGCTCAGATCAGGTGGCCAGGAGCATGTAGATGACCCAGTAGTGTGGTAATAGAATAAAAGACAGTGATATGCTAGTTCATGTTACAGAATGGGCATACTAATCCATGATATGAAATTGGAGTGAGGGTACCTTACAATGAGACTTGGAAACATCCAAACTTCCAGTTTCCCCTAAACATATTCAGCAGTTCATGAAGATTTTCTTACTTATAAGACAAAACTAAGAAGGCCTTCTAGAGTTCATCCTTGTTTATTATTATGCAATCTAACAGGTGCTTTTGATATCAATAAGTGTATAGCATAGTGAAAGCAGAGAACAGATGGAATCATGCAATCACCAACAAATATTGAGTAATTTTAACTGTCATAGGCAGCTAGAAATACTCAGTAATGATAGATACAAAAGAAGTCTCAACCTCAGAAATCTCTAGATGTGGATAAATAATTTATATGAACACGCCACTAGCAATAAAAGGCAAAAGAAAGGAAAATTTGTTCTTGTGAACATAACTATGATTTGAGACACTCTGTGAAATAATTCCAACTGTAATTTTCAGGCTTGAGTTGCTTCACAGACTGAGTCCCTTAAATGTAAGTACCTTTGAGGAATATTTCTGCTATAAAATCACAAGTGCATATTTAAACTATCCTCTTGTCCTTGCCCAAAGTGTGCTATTATTATTAATATAGGAGACTGTACCTTTTAGACCAAGCAAAATAACTAAATATATTAAGGGAATATTTAGTTCCGAACTTACTTGAATCACACAGAAATGTGGATACCACAGCTGTCCATGAGGTAGACTGTGGAGAACAGATGGCAAATGTAGTTTAATAGTGAAATCCTTTACCTAGATATATTTGTTACCTCTATAGTAGAAAAAGTTAAATGCAGCAGCTCCTTGAAGAATCCTAATATAATTAGAATTACTTTGGTTGTGGTGCTAAATAAAAGACATTGAATCTTTTGCTATTTACCTTGTGTGTTCTTGCATCAACCACTTGAAACCCTCAGGAGTAAGATTTTTAACTTCTAAATCTGTCAGTGCTAATTGTTAATCAGGCAATTATAGCTGTTATTCCAGATGTAGACTTTTTAATAAATTAATATGGTTGGCTAGCCATGGTGGCTCACACCTGTAATCCCAGCACTTTGGGAGGCTGAGGTGGGAGGATCATGAGGTCAAGAGATCGAGGCCATCCTGGCCAACATGGTGAAACCCCATCTCTACTAAAATAGAAAAAATTAGCCAGGTGTGGTGGTGTGCACCTGTAGTTCCAGCTACTTGGGAGGCTGAGGCAGGGGAATCGCTTGAACTCAGCAGGCGGAGATTGCAGTGCTCCAAGACCATGCCACAGCCCTCCAGGCTGGGAGACAGAGCAAGACTCCATCTCAAAAAAAAAAAAAAAAAAAAAAAAAAAAAAAAAAAAAAAAAATTAATGTGATCTTTGGCTGCTAGTATATGGTTATCACTTTGGCAAGAACTTTCATCTATATTATGAGGAATAAAGTATATTAATAGAAATTAAACAAAGAAGCCAAGACAGCCATAAAAAATAAAGGATTTGTTATAGGGATTATACTATGCAATTATGGGGGCTGACAGAGAATTCTCTAAAAGGCTATTGCGTATTAGAATTTAAGACACCACAGTTAAGCTAGGTTCATGTTTTTTTCAGATCTTTAATCAAGAAGGAAATCTGGATATAAAATGGCAGAGAGCAAGGAAAACTGAAACCCACAACATTACAAAACTTTCAAGGAAAACATGGAATGTAGGAGGAAAAACTAAAAGACACACATGTCTTATGGAAATACAGAGCTGGGTCATGGTAGTTCATAAGATCCAAATGTTAATTTCCAGAATTTGTTGTGACAGTGAACATGCCAGTGGTAGGTGAAAATTGCCGAAGGCGGGAGACTTTTCATCACAGAAAATGGCAAATTCTAATCAGAACTTTTATTTTCTGGGAAGCCAGCTATTAAATATTCACTACTGCCTCTAAATCTTGCTCAATTTTTCCATGTTGTAAACCCTACTTCAGAAGTATTCAGAGAAAGGGATTCTGGAAAATGTAGTTCCAACTTAGCTAGGTTGACAAAGTACAAAGCCAGCGCACAGCCTGATGCAATGTTTCCACTTCTCTGGAATGCTATGGCTCCTTTCCATTTTACATAAAAGATGTGTCAACTCTCTAATATGGCAATTTCTCAGAATGTGCCAATCATCTACCAGGCTGCTGATATTGTGCTTATAGAATCTGAAAAATATGTGGCAGTCAGATTCCTACCTAGGGAATCTCAAAATAAATTCCCTTGGTGGACTAGAGCCCATTTATCTCTAACATTGTGGGGGATTGAATTTTATTCCCAACTCTTCATTTCCCCATTAGTAGTAGTACGAACTGCACACTTGCAACATTCTCATTGTGAGTGGAGTACACTTCTACTTTCCTAGACCATGAATTTCTGCTAAGCCATGTAACTTGCTTTAGCCAACGAGATGAAACTATCAGCATGAAATATGTATGGATGTTTGGATTAATGCTTTTGTGCTTCTGCTACTGCAACATGGCAAGAAATACTCCAGATAGCCACTATTTGTGAAGCCTGAAGCCAAGCCCAGCCGAACTGAGCTGAGTTCACGGAAATTTTCAGCTAACCTGCAAATCTGTGACTTGAAGCAGAACCATACCAGCTGGCCTAGAGAGCTACAAAAAATAAGATAAAAGCTTACCATTGGATGCCAGTAGGCTTTGGGGGAGGGAGATATTAATAAGCATTATTGGCAAGAGTTAACTAACACAGACACCTTGTAAACAGCCGATTTTTGTTACAATGTTTTTAAATTAACTAAAAATATATAGCTTAAAAATAGATTTGATATAATTGCTTATAATATATTAGTTTGAATTTAGGCAAAAATGTATTTAACATATAGGGAATCATATAGTCATCTTTCCACGGCAGTGGGAAAGAACAGAACATGAGTGCGGTTGATGGCAAAGATATTCCACTTGCAAAAAAAAACCTCCGTTGGAAGTATTTTTCTTGTCCTGACTTGTGAGAAAGGATACAACCTCTCCTGGATGGAACTTGGCAACACTTTACTACAGTTTTTCTGTACATTCACCAGGCATCGTATCCTGCCCTGAGAGGCAATAATCTACTCTTTCATTACCTTTTAGCATCATCCTTGTTTCTTGACACTGAAATGAGTGGAAATAGCTTGAAAAATATATTTTTCTTAAATATTATAATGCTTATATATTAAATATTATAATATTAATTATTAAATTATTAAATATTATAATATTAAATATTATAATATTAATTATTAAATTATTAAATATTATAATATTATGATGCTGTAACAAATGGCCATGAACTGGGTGATTTAAAACAATGGAAATTTATTTTTACATGATCCTAGAGACTAGAGGTTTGAAATCAAGGTTTCCACAGGTTCACGCTCTCTCTGAATGGTGTATGGAAAAACAATTTCTTTCCTCTTCCTAGCTTCTGGTGGCTCCAATAAATCCTTGCCATTTCTTTAGCTCCTGGCTGTGCTCCAATCTCTGCCTCTGTCTTTGTATATTATTTTCTCTGTGTGTTTCTGTTTCCTGTACTCTTTTTATCATGTAACCAAATAATTGAATTTAAGGCTTACCTAATCCTCTATGGCTTCACCTTAACTAATTACAGCTGCAAAGACCCTATTTCCAATAAGGTCAAATTCCGAGATTCAGGGTAGACATGAATTTTTGGAAAGAATTATTAAGACCATTATAGTCTGCCTTATCATTCCCTAAAATTCACATCTGTCTCTCATGTAAAATATATTTACCTCAGCTCAATATCCCCCCAACACATTCCAGTATTAACTCTACATCCAAAATGTCATCTAAACATCAACTTTATCTGGATCAGGTAGGTGACACTCTGGGTATGTTCTTGGGGTAAAATTGTTTTATATCTATGGACCTATAAAAGTCAAAAACAAGTTACCCGCTTATAAAACACAATGATGGGACTGGCAAAGGGTAGGCGTTCCCCCTTAGAAGGGGAGAAAGTGGGAAAAATAAAGGGAGCACTGTTCTAAAGCAAGTTCATAGCCAAGCAGAGCAAATTCCATCAGATATCAAGACCTGAATTATTCCAGGAATCTTCTGTGACTTGATACTATGTCCTTTGGGTCCTGGGCAGCAAGTGTGGCCCCACCTTATTCATAACAAACCATGTCACATCTTGGTGGCTTAAATGGCAATTTATTATTATCTTGAAGGGTTTCATAGGTTAACTTGGCACAGCTGGTGGTACTTGCTTGGGTCGCTCATGAAATTGCAAACAGATTGCATCTGAGGCTGGAATCCCTTGAATGCTCAACTGGTCTGGACATGCCAGATGGTCGGCTGAAAATACCAACAATTGATATTTACCCTTGGATGGGGCTGTTTACTGGATCCTGCACATGGTGTCTCTGTGTGACTGGGCTCTCAAAACATGGCAGCTGCGTTCTGGGAGGGAACATGCCAAGAACAAGAGTCTCCAGAAGCAGAAATATGAAGTTACTGGCAAATTGGAGGCTACTCTCTGAGTAATTACATTGTCACTTCTGCCATGTTTCATTGGTCAAAGCAGTCATGAGCCTTGTCAGATTCAAGAGAGTTAACAGACAAAATCTATATCTTAATACAGGAGTGACAAAGGCATGTTGCAAAAGAGAATATGGAACGAGAGCTACTATTTTGACCGTCTTCCTAACTAGAGCCACCAGGTTCTTAAATATATTTTCTGTTTTCCATGTTATTGCAAACTGTTGCAGACTGTGTTGTTACACCTTCCAATACTGTATAATATAGGTCATGTTTTCCTCCATCCTCCAATAAAATATTTTCTTACATTTCTTTTGTCTCCTCAAGGCATCCATGCTTTTGCCTATTGCCTGTTCCTAATACTAATGTCATATGTTGAGGGTATTTTTTAGAATAGAACCTCAAGTCCAGAAACCAATTTCTATTCCAGTTATCTATTCTTGCATACCAAACACCCCAGTATGTAGCAGTATAAATCAATCATTTATTATTAGCTTTTGTATTTTTGTAGGTTGTCTGGGCTTAACTAAGTTATTCTTATTCAGATAAGAATCAGTTAGGAGCAGCTAGAGCTAGAGTCACCAAGAAGGGTCGCTGACATGGTAGTTGATGCTAGCAGGTCAGCTGGGAGGTCAGCTGCGGCTTTCTGGCAGAGTATCTACAGGTGGTCTCTCAAGGCGACCAACTTGGACTTCAAACAGGATAGTACCCATGTCCCAGTGGAGAACAACTCAAGCATCAATATTTCAAAATTTATGAAGCTTCAAGATTGATTGAGGATCAATCAAAGTTTCCCAGAACTGGCCAGGTCCTACTTTCCCCCTGCTCTACTTGTTAAGCCGCCTCCACAGCCTGCTTGTGTTCAAGGGCCTGGAGAAATAAAGTGTTGTTTCTTCATGAAAGCATGGCAATGTCACATTGCAGAAGTGCACGTGGGAATAAACATACTGTTGTGGCCAACTTTGGAAAATATAAATTCTCAAAATCACTTTGGAAAGGGTTTCTCTTTTGACAGAAATCAAAAGGTAACCATCTAAAAGCACTTCTGTTTTCCTTCTGGGCACAGAGCTAGATCATATTTCTAATTTCTGTAACTCTTAGGAATGGCTATATCACTTACATTTAGCCAATGGAATGCACAGACAAACGTGCATTTCACCCCCTGGTCTGAGCCATAGTTCTCCCCAGTGATATCCCTCATATTATTGCTCTTTTCACTTTACCATTATGACAATGCCTAAGGAAACCTAGGGAGGCATATGTTAAAGTTGGCAGAATTTCTGTGACCCTGAGTCTAATTTGATCTTCAATGACTTTCATCCCTGTTTGAGTGTGAGCAAAATCTATCAATAGGATGAGATAGTACTTCCATGAGTATGTTATAGTTTATAGCAAATGAGATTTTATAGTGTAATTAGGGTTTGAAATCTGTTTTTTAACTGTGTCAAATGAGTCATTAAACTTGTCCTGTGTGTAATTTTTGTGATGTTTTCTTTTATGTCATTGCCTTGTTACTAATGTTATATCTTATGGTTAACTTGGCCCTTTAAATACCTTTAATTTTTATTTTATTTTTTCAGAAATAGTAAATGAATTTTATGTCCAGTGATTCCAGCCTCCTAACATGTGATGCCTCTCTTTTTGTTTTCTCAACCTTCAGTTTCTTATTTCCAGTTATGGTTTGTTTTCTTCAAATATATGTGGGATATCTCTGAAACCTGGAGTGAAGATTTTTCAAACTGTCCATTCACATTTTTTTAGTTGTTTCAGTGGAGGTTTGGTCTAAATATTCTGGTGCATTATATTCTTGGAATTGTGTCTCAAATAACATGTCTTGCTTTCACTTAACCTAGAACAAGAGCTGATGTGAGGTCAACATATTAAAATATATATATATTGGCAGTGGTTACTTATCCAGCCAGTTGTGAGGTACCCTGCCTGTGGTAAAAGTAGATGGCTAATGTCAAAGTTGTTTAGGAAAAAGTAAATAAGTGGACCTATTTAAATTACTTGGAAATTAAGACTATCCATGGACTGTGTATGATTATCAGGAGAAGTACATTACAAAATAGGTTATTTAAAAATTTGCCAGAGAAGGTGACCATTTTAAGATTAATGAGTTCATGAACAGAATGAGAATTGTGACAAAAAATACTGGCTACAAATGGGCCCCAAAATATGGGCTATTCTCACCATAGATATCACTGCCTCTGCTACTGCAAGATTTTCTACAGGCAATCACTAACAAAAAAATCACTATGTGCTCCTGATATGTCAGAACAGTTGGTGATTTTTTTAATGCAATAAGCAATTATTTTGTAATTTTTAAATTTCACTTATTCTCAGACTTCTTCCACTATTATAATTCGGAAATTCATTGAAGAGTTTTAGGATGTCTCACACAGCCTTGCTCATATCTCATATATCACTGGAGGAGCTAGTACACGTGAAATACAATCTTCCTAACACATGTACCTTACTATGGAATTAATTTGCTTTTGCTGTAGAATGGTGATGCTATAGCTTTGAAAGTCAAGCTATATGATTTTTTTCCTTCCATGTTAAGAGTCCATGTTGCTTGGAACCAAGTGTAGGAAGAGTCTTCTAGGATGATTTCTAAACATGTTGCCTAAGTATTTGCTTATCATGAAACTGTGCTACATTCTTTGAGACATTCTAACATTAAAACAAGAAGTACTTTCACCAGAGATTGCTTCTGAGACGGCAATTTGTTCATTCTCAATTTTTTATAACACAACCATTAGTGGGAAAAAGAGGGGAAATGCTGTGATGATGGGAGTGAGTGATTGACTCAAACTGACACATAGAAATAGGTATGCTACCACATGGTAAACATTGAGAGAAGCATTGATAAAACCTGAAGAGGTTCGGCCAGGCCCGGTGGCTCACGCCTGTAATCCTAGCACTTTGAAAGGTCGAGACCGGTGGATCGCCTGCGCTCAGGAGTTCGAGACCAGAGACCAGCCTGGGCAACGTGGTGAAACCCCGTCTTTACTAAAAAATAACAACAAAAAAAAAAATTTAGCCGAGCCCGAGCCTGGCGGCGTACGCCCGGCAGGCCGCTCCTGTAGTCCCAGCTACTAGAGAGGTTGAAGCAGGAGAATTGCTTAAACCCGAGAGGCGGAGGTTGCAGTGAGCCCGGATAGCGCCACTGCACTCCAGCCTGAGTGACTGAGCGAGACTCAGTCTCGAAAACAAAAACAAAAGAAAAAAATCTGAAGAGGTTCATGGGTCACGTTACGTTCTAATGTGGATGGTGACAGCTTTAGTGATTTGAGGGTGGAAGAGTTGATGATGGAGGATCTACTTCCAATAGAGCTTTTTTCACTTAGTGCTTGGTGCCTTAACGTGGGTGAGTAGAAGGCTCAACTCATCTGGATCTGATGTTCACAGATGTTAATATAGTCTGTCTAGCATAAAGACCTCTGCATAGCTGGAATGCAACTCAGCTCAGTTTTACAGTGAGTAAGGTGGAAACTACGTGGCATTTCATGACCTAGGCTTGAAAATTACATAGCACCACCAGCTGCTCAACTTGGTTTGTCAATGCAGGCATAAAATCACCCTCATCCAAGGCAGAGTGACATAGTCTCAGCCTCTCTGTAGGATGTGCCACAATGCGTGTGCCTATTTTCTAAAGCCCGTTAGCCCATTCTGTGCTCACAAATTATTCTTACACTTCCTGCATAGAAAGTAAACTCCCTCCCTCCCATGATCCCCCGAAAGTCCAACCCTTTTATTACATTAGACTCAGGCTTAAGTTCTAGATTGCTTCATCGAAATCAGGTCAAAATGAATATGAGACTCCTCAGTCTTTGTTCTTTAGTATAGCTTCTATCTGAAAACTAATGAACTAGAGACAAATTACCTGCCTCTCTCATAATGAACATAAAATGAAAGAAAATACATTGCATAACTGCAACAGCCCATAAGCAAAAGAGCAAAAGGGAGGGTGCTCACTTTTCATAGCAAATCTGAAATCAAGTCAAGCGGATAGAGCTGGGTTTTTTAAATTATTGTTATTAGACTCCAGTCTTACTACCTGGAAATGATTGTGCATGATTTTTAGGCAGAAAAACTAACCCTCCGCCTTAGTCATTCTTGCCTTTCCATAATAAATACAACTATAGCAGATAATTTTCTCAGTTCCCTTTCTACCCATCAAAGTTTGGGGCTTCATTTTAATGTTTTACTCTGGTCCTTTACTCTGAGCTGTGTTTTCAGAGAGTGTTTTATAATCTTCTATATAATTCAGCCCATTAGACTAAAGCCAAACACACAAATCTCACTGAAAGTCACCCTTCTTTACCTTAGTTTCCTCTGAGCTTGCTGTGAGAAAACGAGAAGATTCTTAATAACATATTGTTTGAGAGAAGAACCACAAAGCACACTGTTCAGAACATTTTTTCTATCTGAAATATCTTGTGATGCATAAGCTTAAATCTTTTTCATAATAATGCCTAAGGGATTTATAGTCACACTCTTGGCTAAATCTTTACCCTGATAGTACTTCTCATTTTATCTTAATATTCTGTCTTATTTAAAGCATCTTTAAAGGAATCTTATCCTAGGACAGATTTCAGATGAAAGACAACTTTATATTTGAACACAGCATGTTTAATTACCTTTATAATTTTCTCTAAATTTTTCCTGAAAATTAGAGAATTTCATCTTTACCTTATCTCTAGATTTGTACCACATAATATGCAGCCAGAAGAAGCCAGTTCTGCTTCTACCAATGACGTGTTCACTTTCCATAGGCAGTTTCTGATGGTTCAACAGATATATTTTTTACTCTCCACTTAATGCAGGTAAATATTTGCTAAATGTAGTGTAGCACATTACAAGGGTCTCCTTTCCTGCAGTTTTTATAACATTTTTCTTACTTGAAGTTGTCATTAACAACCTTCTGGGGGTCTATCAGGCTTCTGTTAACAGTGTCTCCAAAACTCTACCTCATTCTGCCTGTCATGTGGTCACAAACCCAGTGCTATACATTTTCAGACTTTTCTTACAGTAGCGTCTCACTTTCAGCTAACCTGGTTTGCATGGAACTTGGAGGAGTAGTGCTGGAGTATCCACTTCCAAGGCAACTTCTTTACCATGATGGTTGGCACCTTGGTTGAGTTGGATGGAGGGCTGGAATTATCTGGCAGACAGACGACATTCGAGTTCTTCAGAATGGCAGTGTCATGGTATTTGAACTTATTTCATGATAGTTCAATGTTCTGACCAAAAAAAAAAAAAAAAAAAAGTCAAATCTGCATTACCTTTTAGGCTTAGAAGTCATTTCTGGAGTTGTGCATGGGTCAAAGCAGTAGCAAGTCCATTTATGTTCAAGAATTTCAAAAAAATTAGTGGCCAGGTTATAAGATCACCATACTAGAAATTCCATTTATACATGTAAAGTATTTGAGAGACAGAATGAGTGGACTTTATTTGTTCCTTTTTGGAATTAGGAATGGAAAAGAGGAACGGAATAGGAAAAAGGGATGTAAGGACCATAAAGTTAGCTGATTTCCTCAGGATAATTGCAAATAAGTGGTGGAACTAGAATATAACACTACGTACTCTTTTTACTCTTCTGCTACTTTTGGAGTAAAGGGAGTGGAAAAGAATAAGTTATGGCTCAAATCAGTTTGTTTCTCAATATGTCCAAATTCAGCATGAAAAGGAAAGAAATGGTAAGACAGAAAGCCCAAAGTAAACTATGCTTTTCTGAATATTTTCTTGAATATAGCTCAAGCTTTTTGAGAACTTGTTTCTCTTGGTATATTGCATTATACTTAACTTGGTAAGTCTTTTTTCTGCACATGCATCTGCTCTACAAATAAATTATACAGTTCTCAAGGACAAAGTAACTGGTTAGTTTATATCATTTTTCAACATTTCCCACAATGAGTTCATAAATGTTAATTCCATTTTGGCAATTACATAAAATGTATAATTATTTGGAAACAATTCACATGCTTTTTCTGTCTTTGGAGGCATGTGAATGTTCAAAAATGAAACATTTATATCACATTAATATATTTTACATTTTTATTCCATGCTCAAAATTATAATTGACTAAATTTTGGATATAAACTTAGCAAATACCATTATTAACAACCCATGCCATGATAATCAGGACAAAATAAAATGTCTGGTATTTACATGCTTTTGTTTTCACTAAAATAATCATAAATTTTACATTCATATTATTACGGAATTGTCTAAAAACAAGTAATGATCTTTTATACTGTTGCCTTTTTATTTTATCTTAGTTCACAGAGAAGCTACAGACTAAATATACATACATGTGTATGATTTATAAATCACTCTTCCCTACTTACTTATTGAGTAAAATCAGTGAATTTGCCAAAGTTTCACTAAAAAGTGTGGAAAGACAATGCTCATTTCGGCAGTATACGGTTTGCATCAGTTAACACATCAAATGTGATATATAACAGATGGCGATACAAAAGCAAAGTAGTGTTTCCCTTTTAGTGCTTTTATGTGTCTATTTATTGGGGAATAAAACAGCTAGTCTGCTAAGATCCGGCCACTGCACTCCAGCCTGGGCGGCAGAACAAGACTCCGTCTCAAAAAAAAAAAAAAAAAAAAAGGCTAGTCTGCTAATATTTTAAGATGGAAATTGAGTTTTAAGAGAAAAAATTCAGAAAAAAAAGATTGTTAATTTCAATGTTATGTTGAAGATATCATAAAAGTGTAGAAATAAAAATAAAAGCTCTTCAGTTCACATAGTCTGCTGTATATAGCAATGAAAAAAATGGCAAGAACAGTTGTAAAACTTTGTGTGTGTGCAAAACTGTACTCAAAAACGATAATTATTTGGAGTATTTTCACTAATGCTTAGTGTATGATGAATTAACTGACCTAAGTTCATTGTTAACACTGAACAATGTCTTGGCAAATAAATTACAGTGACATAAATAAACTCAAATATACAAATAGTATCACTGATTTTTTTATTTCATATACAAATCAAAAGTGCTTTGGTATATATTTTTTCTTGTTTGATTCTTATGATAGTTTTGTATCTTATATTCTTAGTTAAGAAAATTGCAGTTTAAAAAGCAGTCTATTTAGTTTATTGAGCAGATATTTTGTGTTGTGCAGGTTATGCTTCACTCTACAACTTTCAAAACTATGCCACATGATGAAAATATAGGAGAAGTCGACTTGGAAAAGAACAGATTATCAAGGCATTAACAGAGGTAGTTTTGTTATGATACTGGTAGAAGTTTAAGCTTTGGGATATCTCTACACTCCCTTACATAAAACATCCTAAACTAGGCACACTTCTCTGGATGCCCTAACACATTTTACTTCTAACGTATTTCAGAATCCCCACTGGTAGATTCTCCACATCATCATATGGAAGTATAGTCATCAACACTGTTTTACTATTGTCTTATGTATTAGAAGAATCTGTGGTCATCCTGGAAATAAACAGAGTGACATGGTGACAATTGTGGATCCTCTCCTTTGGGATAATGCACTGTGTATCCCATTGCAAGTGGTTCTTAGACATCAGTGGAAAAGACCTCTTCAGAAATCTGACCTAAAGTGTAAGAGACTTGAGAGCCAAGATCATGTTTTGTTCATTATTTTACTCCTAGAACCTAGGACAGTCCCCACCAGCAAATGCCTGCTTAGTGATGGATATGCTAAAATCTCCCCCTTATTACAGATGCATTTATTTCATGGAAGAGTAGAAAGGTTACTCTGCTGAGGGCTCAACAGTTTTATGAATTAATAAAGGGCTTTTCAGAAACAGTAAATATTTCTAGTACTAATCACCTAAGAATAAAAGGAGTGGGTTGTCCCAAATAGTGTATAGGTGATCCATCTGGATGGGCTTTAGATAAGAGCAGAGGAAATTGTCTATTTATCACTGACCTTAAAATGAAATTCAAATTGAATTTATGTCTACTTTATAGATGGTGACTAGGAACAAGAAAATTGAGACCACTAGAATAGATTATTACCTGGAGATATAATTAATAGGCCAAATTACATGATATCATGTTACTCTTTGTGCAAACTTCTGTAAATCTTGATATATGTATGTGGATTTTAGGTGGGTTTTACTGTACCATAAATGAATACAACATATTTTCCCCATTTAATAATTGATTGACTATTTACCCTACAAACAAGCATGAATAAACACACTTGACCCTCCACCACACATATACAAACAAACCTTTCTTATTATTGTCACTAGGTCCTTTGTAGATTGGAGTCTTGACATCTTTCTTTTATTATTAATACAATTTTAGCATTATTAGAGTTGCATTAAGATAGCATTAAAATCTGATTAACTGTGTCAGCTCAATTTAAAAAATAGCCTTTTTTTTTTTTTTTAATTTGATAAGGGGTTTCGCTATTTTGCTGACTGGTCTCAAATATCTGGGCCAAAAAGGTCCTCCGGCCTCAGCCTCCAGAATGGCTAAGACTATAGGTGCAAGCACCATGCTAAAAATAGCAATGTTTGGAGGGGAAAACTCTCAAATACATTACTTTCCAAAAGTTCTTGTTTATTAACTCTTATAAAAATGAGAACCCCTTAATCTAAAATACAAGTTGAAGAAATTGTTAAAAAATAAAACAAAAATAAATTTAAAAAGAGAAGAACCATGTCAAATACAGAGAAACCAATGCAAGCAAGAGTGGGGAAGGACAGTTAGAGTCCTGCTAGGGAATCTAATATCATATACACACAAAATCACTCTTACAGTTTAATACTTTAAACAGATTGAATTACGTTGATGAAGTTGAAAGACACAGTAGAGTCTGAAGCCAGAAATATATTGCCAAGAATATTAAAACATAGAGGCATGTCTGACAAAACAATGGTAATCCCTGTGGCACCATTTAAAAATTATTTTACTGGACATGAATGGAATAGATGCCATGTTATCATGAGGTTGTTCCCTAGTATCAATTAGGTAAAGTCAAAAAAGTATTGAAAGAATACAAAGTTCTCCTTGATTGTGACTCTGTCCAACCAACATTCTCAGACTCAACACCTGAGCAGATCAAACTGTACACTTTTTTTTATTCTCTCTATAGCAAACTATCACCTAATCTAAAACTCTCCAGCTCATTCCTCATCCACATGCTCCATATTCAGTATCAAAATCTCTGGGGAATCCTTTTAGGATCCCCTTAGTTAACTGAATACCTCTCAGTCTTCTCTTCTGGACTATAAGTCCTATGACATCACAGGTTGTTTTTTCTTCTACTCACTTGGCACAAGATGAAGAGAGAAAAATGTATCCTTCCCTGCTAATTTGGACTTTGTTTCTTCCATGTTCCTGTATTGGGACCCATCTCCTTCCAAGATGAATATTCATCCTCATAGAGAAACAATACCTCTTAGCGTTACTTTGTTGGCATAGCATAGAATACACAGAATAAATGGTTATTTGATATACAAATGAATTAAAGCATTTCTATCCTTATTTGACTTAAAGAAAAATTAGGTTAGGGAAAAAATGATTAAAACTCTGAAGAACATTTTAAAATAGAGGTTATATGATTTCTAACCTATAATATGGTAGAAATTAACTGTGAATTAAGGAAATGAATTAATCAAATATAAATTATTTGTGTTTTAGAAATATGAAGTGTTAGTTGAATCTATTTGTTGTCGTTTGCTTCTCATTAGCTATTTTACCAAATTATCTAACAAATATATCTGAGTTTAATAATTTTTTTCAAGAATGATTTAGTTTCTTTGCATTTTAACTACATGTTAAATTTCAAGGTAAATTTAACATTTCAAGGTAATTTTACTAAATGCATTCAATGGCATGGATTTGGTCAAGTTATGTAGAAGAAATAACACAGTATCATTAAGCAGATAAGAAAAGGGGCTAAGAAATCAGAGTTTGTGTATAAACAGATTCTTGGTCAGCTCTCACTCCTGAAGTTTACTAACCTGTAACTATGGACAAGATTATACTGACTTTTACCATTTGTACAAATGGGATAATATTAGTCCTTTCTACCTAATGCATTAGAGGAATTGAATGAAATAAAATTTATAATAAATTCCCACAGTGCCTGGAAAATAATAGATGTTCAATAAATATTAACTCTTATTAATTTTAATAATGTAGGAGCTTGCATAATCAATAATAGAGCAATAATAATTTTAAAAATCAATCAATTCTAACTAACCAGACTTTCTAGTTGAAGATCCCAGGAAATACAGTTATTAGGATTATGTTTTGCAAAACAGATGAAAGTCTATGTGGAAGGTGGAGACTGGCATAGATGGGACCCACTAACGACCTTGGTGAGAAAAAACAATCAGCAGAATCACTGATCCATAAAACGTGCTGCAAGGTAGCCTAAAGGAGATCTTTGAAAAAAGAAAATGAGCACAAAATAAAGAGGCACAGAATTACAGAAGCAACTGGGTGAAAGCCATTTTGAGAAGTTTTGAATTGATTTTTATTTTTACTTTCTAAGATATCGTGATGAATATTTTAAAAAATACATTGTGCTATGATTCCTTTAACATCAAAAGGAAAGAAAACAAACAGGATAGGTGCTGACTGAGAAAGCAATTCTACCTGTATCTCCAAATAAACCATACATAGTATATTTTTATGTTAATGGGATTTATATCACAGAGTATACAAATAGCAATATGCTTTCTTTGTTATTGTGTCAAATAAATATGAACAGTCATGAAGCAATCTGTTAGGAAGGTTGTTAGTATTCATGATGGAAAAATTTACTAATTTTTAAGTGATATCCATTTCCTAAGAAATACCTTTTTCCTAAAAAAGATAGCAATTTCAGAAGAGTGGCAAAGTGACAGTAGGCTGAAGAAAACATGTAACTGCGTATTGCAGAAAAGGAAAATATTCGATCCATGTTGTACCCATAATACAGCTGTAATTTTACTACCCATAAGCTGAGTTTTCAGTAAGCCTACAATAATGTTGACATTTCTGTCTGGGAATGCTTTCATTTCTAAAGGCACAAGTAAAAGTTTCAGCCAAAAGAGCACACCACCATTCTTTAATCAGATATCTATGCCTTTTAGTTTAGTAGTGAAGTCCAATGATCTAGAAACCAGTAGTTTCAGTAAATGCTGAAATAGTCCTCCACGGAAAGACCCAGTCAAATTCTGTGTTTCAACACAGTGATGACCTCATTCTTAGATAAATCTCTCTCACTAGGCTTTCAGTTTTAGGCAGTATTGAAATTCCTTTATCACAAAAGAGATATGAAATAAATACTTCATAATAGCAAGATTTTACAAGGCATTTAAGAAAAAATGATATAGTCTAGAAAAGCAATTTTGAACAAAGAAATTATGCGAGCAGATAAGCAACAAATGGACATATCCAAGTAGAAAGTATAAACTATTTCAAACAACAAAAAAGAAAATGATTTTTAAGAATATTTTGTTTTAAGCTAATTTCATAATTATATAAAAATTACATGAAAAAATGGTACAAATAGTTCTTTTCTATTCCTCACTCTGCTACACAGCAGGCAAAACTTTTGAGGAGAAACAGGGCTTAGATATTCTCAGTAGTTCTCCCAAGACATTTATCAACTACAAAAGGAGAAGGGAAAAAGAGTAACTTTACAATGGAGAAACAGAATAGACACCAACTAAACCAACTGATTAAGGTAAACATCTAACACAATTTTTATCACCAGTGCCTCAAAAGAAAATCTTGTTTTTAACAAAAGGAAGATCTATCACCAAATGACCATAACATACTCTTTGGGTATTATATAATGAGAGTCTTAATATAGTTTAGTAATAAATTAGACATCAAGAAACCAAAAAGAAGATATTTAACAAATTTGACTCTACTTAGAAATGTGTTTATGTGGGTTTATAGAGTTTTCAAGGTTAGTATATTGTAACTAAATCAGGTGTATTTTTCTTTTCTTTCTTTTTCTTTTCTTTTTTTTTTTTTTTTTGTCTTTTAAAAACCTCGAAAATCTGGATACACTAGTTTTGCATTCCCTCCTGGTGACTGCCACATTTAGACAGAGAGAATTGAGAATTCTGCAACAAATCCTAAATCCCTACCACTTCTATTGACTCATTTCTTAGCCATTCCACTTGTTACCTGTCTGGTTACATGGATGTAACCCGATCTGTGGGTGGAGCCTGTGTGCCCAGACACGTAGTACTATGCCACTTTGGAACCTCCTCCCACTTTCTGGTCTGTGTGGCCATCATTTATTTTTCCTTTTGAGATTACAGAAAAATAAGAGAGGAAATATAACTTAACACTTACCTCTGAGTTGATATCATTAGAATGAGATTGTGAAAAAAACTATTAACATTATATTGATGTATCTATGTATTGTTTGGCATGTTAAAATAAATATGTATTATTTTTAATTCAAAGGAAAGTCTCATGACAAGGATACTATTCAAGACTAAAATAAAGACAGAAAAGGAGAGAGAGAAAAAGAAAAAAAAAAAAAGAAAAAGAAGGGTCACTCTGATTGAGAATCATGGTCACATGCATCCTACCGGGGTCAAATGTGGGAAAGAATTTCACATAAATGAGTCTAGTTTTATCTAATATAAGTTATATAGTTAATATTAAAAACTCTTAACAGGTAGCACATCTGGGAAAAGGGAAAATGCTGTAATCTGAAGACACTAAATTCTTTCCCTTAAAGGGTTAAGAATTTATTGGTAGAATAAGAACAATTTTCACAGAAGTTAAAAACAAAACAAAAATAAGCAAATAAATAGCATAGTTTAAATACAAAAGAGTGACTATAATTTTCTAAATAGTGTAATAGACATGTTTAGTACTTAAAAGTTATTTTTAAGTTTACTAATTCAACTATGTTCACAGCATGTTTAGGAAATAAGCAAGTAAGTGTCATCACTCGTATTTCAGATGAAAAAGAAAACCAGATAAAGATGCTCAGAAGGAAATGTAACCATCCATGTTTATACCAGGCTAGAAGTAGAAGCAAAATTATCTGATTTTTCCCTCTAGACCACAGACCCTTTTGCTATAATGTGATGTCTTAGAAACTTTTGAAAATGATCAGATAGTGGAGTATTTAATTTCATTTTTACAACATTGAGATAGATTCTTTAAAAATTGGTATTTGAGCTCTAATTTGAGTGGAGGCCTACTAAGTTATCTTTAGAACGTTTTCTCCTAATAGTTATCCGGCATTAGTCAGCCTCATTAGAATCTCCTGGGATTGATACAGCCTCAGATTTGCAGTTGACAAAATACAGATTGTTTTTTTCCCTGTCCCATAACTGAATTAGTAGTTCTGGGGTTAGCATAAAAAAATGTGGATCTTTTAAAAAACTTTCTAAGATTAAGGAACTTCTGACGTTTAAACAAATGTGGGAACTGCCAGCTTGCTAAAATGAAAAGGAGAGAAGAGATAATTCATGTATATTGAAAATGTGAGAAAAAAATAAGAATTTTGAATGGGTTTTGTTGTAAAAGGAGAACAATGTGCAGACGAACTTGGCTTGAATGAAGAGTATAGGACTTTAATCTGGACAAGGTTAAATGCATAGATTTTAAAGTTTCTGTCAACTGTGCTCCATCTGGCCATGATTTTGCTGTTCTGAGAGTAGCTTTTCTTTCCTCTCAAGGTCGGCATCAATGTAGTCTTAAAACATCAACAGGAGTAAATTTGATTCTGCAGTAGCCTGGGGCGATTGCTTGTATTTTCTGTAGTTCTCTGCCTGTATCTATTCCCAAACGTCCATTCAAATAATCATTCACATCATATGCTAATAACAAAACTTGCAAGGTTAGACACAAAGTTTTCAACAAAAGTGCCCTGAGAAAAATAAATCCTAAATTTAATCTGTGAACTTTGGAAAAATCAAAATTATTTAATCAGTGGTTAATATTTACCTTGCATTGTTTTAGGGCAAATAGTTTTGCAAAGTGGAGGGGCAGCTGAAGGAAAAATGTAATCAAAAGCTTGTTAAACAAGAAAAATATTATTTAAAAGGCACCACGAATTATAATGTATGTTTGCACTAGTGTTAAATAGGAACATTAAAAAAAAATCACTGGTGAGAGAATGTAGAAAAAAAGATTTGAAAATATTTGAGGAATAAATGCAGAAGATAACTAGAGAAATGTCAAGAATGTCACTGAATTTACTTTTCTAACAAAGTTATATTAGATATTATCTTAGTCAGATGCTCTTCTTTTAAAATAAGGCAGGTCCAGAGAATAAACTGATTTTAGGAAATATCGATTAGTTTACTTTTCAACATGTTAAAAAGTTTAAGGTGAACAGAAAGCTAGATGGAAACTGGAATGGTTTAAAGACATGAATGTTCAAAAGTTGACTATTAAGAAGTAGTTATGCATAAAGTCAGACCTGGAAAGGACAAAAGTGGTGCTTTATATTTTGTATTGAATTCTGCAGTGATTTTAAAACATTGCCCCCAAAGTCTTTGGTATTCTCCCATTGAGAGACCATTTTGAATTTGGGCTGACCTGTGACTACTTTGACCAATAGATTACAGCAGAAGTGATTGCCAAGACCAGCTCATTCTTTTAGGATGCTGTCTCTGAAAGATCTCTAAAAACTCACAGCCACGAGGCTGTGAGAAGCTAAAACCATATGAAGAATCTATGTTTTAGCTCTCTGGTCATCAGTAGCTGCTGAACACATCCCATAGCCACTCAAGCCCAGGACCAGACATGTAAGTGACAAAGACATCTCAGAGGTGGATCCCCCAGCCTCAGTTCTACCTTTTTCCATTTGAGTATTTTCAGCTGTGGTGTTCTTTCTAAATTCATGGAACACAGAATCCATGACCTTAATAAAAAATAAAAATAAAAAATAAAAAATCTTAGGATTCTGTGTTATATAGTAACAGAAACAGGGAAGCCTCTGCTAATCATGACAGTCATTCAGATCTTTCCAACTGAGGCCTCAGACTAATGAAACAGACAGGAGTCATAGTGCTGTGCTCTGCCAAAATTCCTGACCCACAGAATCCACGAGCTTTACAAAACATTTTTATTCCACTAAATTGAGGTGTTATTTTTAATCAACAGTAATAACTAAAGCATATAGCCTTTGCAAATGTGATGAAATTCATGGATGTCTTCCCAACAGTGCAATGCACTCAAAATATTGCTTAGAAATAGAGTTCTCAAATGTCTTTGTTTTTATCACACTAATAAAAATAGTTAACATTGAGTAGGTGCTTATGGGCAAATTCTTTCAAGACCAATTTATCTGAAAAAATTGAACAGTCACTCACAATAAACAATAAAGTGCTCTAGTTATCCTTATTTAACATATACAGTGCTAACATAAACCACACATAACAAAGCCCTATAAGGTAGGTATTATTACTATGAGTCAAATTTTACACTTAACGAAGCTGAAGCTCAAAGCAATTAGGTATTTTTTCCCAAATTTATGGGATTAGCTATGGAGAAAGTACATAAACGGATAGTCTGTGTTGAAACTTTATGCTGTTAACTCCAATACTATCATGCTTCTCAATTAAACCTAGAGAAGATAGTCTCCTCAACTAAGACTAAAAACTTGGTTACAGATTATGTTTAAACTAAATTCAAGTGTTTCGACTTTAATTCCATGCTTCTTTATTCAGTCTGTCTCAACAAATGACACTAATAATTTTTCTACTTTTCCATGTGAAATAAACAGTAATTAAGTTAATTAAGATGCGTTTTTCTAAAAATGTAAGGCTGAAAACCCTACACAAGATGTACATTGGGCATAGCAGGATACCAATCAGGGGTCATTAAATAAAAACAAGTTAATTAAGGACATTAAACTGTTTCTAGGCATGGTGATCTGACCTAAAAAATACACAGCCTTTTCCTGCTCTAATAAATTTGAATTGTGCCCTTGTAGATCCCTGCCTTTTGGAAAAAGCCAAAAGATATCTGGAAGTAGAAAATTAGAACATCAGAGGATATTTACAATCACATCGGAATGTCTTATTAAATGTGCCTAAATAGTTTTCATTCTGGACGTTTTAACAAGAGAGACGTGCTTATTGTGAAAAACAAGTGCTTTCCTCCCCCGCCCCTAAGGTTGATGTTCTTTCACTGGGAAGGATGCATGGAAACTGAAATAAAGAGATGCAGAAACAAAGAGCTATGTCAGCTAAATCAATTGACTCACATTCAGTTAATAGACAGCTGTTCATATTAATGCCCTCTCACACCCTCTTTCACTACGCTACATTTAGAGAAGAGGTATATTTGCACATTTTCTTTCCCACAGTTCCTTGGGCATGTGCTATCTCTTTTGCATCATCACTTTATATTTGAGCTAACAGAGGCTTCTATATTAAGCAATTTATATGACGGTTGGTTTGGCCCAGTTGTTTTTCAAGTATCTTTAATAACACCTTTATTCTATTACTTGTGCTCCTGCTAATTTTAATCAGGAAGATATAAACAACTTTTGAAAAAAAAAGGGCACAGCTCTTTTCTATTTTAATGCCCTTTGTTGTCATTCCTGCACTCAGTTTTCTTTTGTAATTAAAAAAAAATTTAGTACAATCAATGATTTATTTCCCCATTTAAACTTGGAAATCCTCTTCACCAATATCCTTATCAATTTCTTTCTTATTGATAACATGTTAATGCTGTAAATTGCTTTAGTATTATTAATTTCTTGCTTCCTTTCTTCTAGGAACTGTTGAGCAACTCATTTCTGATTATTTCCTCAGTCGTTCTGTAGGCTTAAAAGGATAGTTTCTTGGTCAAATCACAGAAAAGTCTTACACAAGAATTATCATCGGGGCAGGTTATTAGATTTACATTGTAATTAATTGCTTAGTTTATCACTCCCACATTTTATAACAGCTTTACTCTTTGTTCTTTCTATTAAACTGGTTTTACTTTAGAATTTTATTTCACTGTAATGAATGCCATAAGAATATTATTTAATTCAATCTTTATTATTATTATTATTATTTTATTTATTTATTTATTTATTTTTGTGAGACGCAGTCTCGCACTATCATCCGGGCTGGAGTGCAGTGGTGTGATCTCGGCTTACTGCAACCTCTGCCTCCAGGGTTCAAGGGATTCTCCTGCCTCAGCCTCCAGAATAGCTGGGATTACGGGCGCCCACCACCACGCTTGGCTAATTTTCCGTATTTTTAGAAGAGACGGGGTTTAACCTTGTTGGCCAGGCTGGTCCCCAACTCCTGACCTCGTGATCTGCCCGCTTCAACCTCTCAAAGTGTTGGGATTACAGGCACGAGCCACCGCGCCCGGTCTCAGTCTTTATTTTTACAAACAATATAGCACATATTTCCCTCCAACACCATTTTAAAATAAAGCTTGTCATTTCTATTTGACCTTTTGTTATTTCTTCCTGATTTTCTGAGGATGATTTATACTAAATATTATCTTTTATATTGTGTACATACATATGTTATTTATAATCCCAAAGCTGAAAATCTGAATTCCAAAACGCTCCAAAATCTGACTTTTTGATCATAGCACTGACATGATACTCAAAAGAAATGCTCTTTGGAGCATTTTGGATTTTGGATTTTCAGATTAGGGATATTTTACTGTTTCAAAATCTGAAAATCTCTGAAATCTGTAACATTTCTGGTCTCCAATGTTTTGGATTGGGAATAGTCAATCTGTAACATACACGCATATTACACTGTGTTTTCTTTAATTAAAACAATTGCATTAATTTCTGTCTAAGCTAGGGATGTATCAAAAGTACATATTTCATTTTGATTCTTAAATCAATTTTGACATATTTCTTCTTATGATCAAATACACATGATTTGTAGAAAGAATAGGGTCCTCCATTGGGATCTTTTTGTTTCATAAAAGACTTTCATTATGCAGCTCCGTTAGCTACTTGTCCAGACCCAACTCTTGTCATAAACCTTTATGCTTTATGTTATAGTAATAATGAATTATTTGTGATTCTTAAAATATCAAAATTGCATTATATAATTCGAATTGTTGGCATTGAAGCCAAGGACTGTGATTTTTCCATGGCTATTGTCTCAACAATTAGCAGTATGGTGGCATAAATATCTGTTGCAACAACAAACAGCTTTTCTTTCATAGTAGTTACCAAATAAATATTTGTTGAAAGAAATTAATAAACGGCTTGTCTTTCCAACATTTCTTGTATTTGAAATACTTCCATCCAATCTTTCTTTATTATCTGCATGCTTTCTCCTAAGTATGAGCCATTTACTCACCAATTTGAGTTTTATTTAGCTCCACAATCTTGAAGCATTTTAGCATGACGAGATGATTTGAATTGCCTTAATGACAGTCAGGCGTATGAAACACGTTTGCTAAATCCTACTGTTCTAGAATTTTTCAGGGACCCTAGAACAGTATTTTGAAATAGCAATTATAACAAAATTACTTCAACATATTAATATATACATATTTTTAAATTCTGAGCAGGTGTTGAAATTCTGAAAGAAACCTTTCAGAAGTGAAAGATAACAGCTTTACGATCCTTGTCAATAAAGCAAGTATTGGCAATTTCACTTAACAGTTTTAATGAAGGAATTGTAGCACTGAGTCTCTTGCAAAGCTCTTGATAAAAGTGCTACTCTTTGTGATGAGAATAATTATCACTATAGGGTAGGCATAAAAATACCCTACAATAGACAGACACCCAGAAATAAAATACAAGTTAGAAAAATTTGTTGAAACATGATTGAATGTGCATAAGATGACTTAATCAAGGTCTAATTACTCTTATTTTAACATCATTTAAAATGAAGTCATATTGGGCTTCAAATGATTTTTCATATCTAGAGTCAGTGTCATAACAGCAATGATTGCCATTAGCACAGGTAGTTTATAGCTCAAAGTTTTATCTTTGTATTTACCAAGTCTCACTCTCTTGCACTGTCTCCCTTCAATCCCTTGATTAAATGATATCCTGTACATTCCAAAAAGCTCTGTACAATCTTGGTTTGGGAAGAACTCAATGGAGCTTATATAATGATGCATTTGGTAATCAGTTTTGGCAAAATGCACAGTTATTAACCAGAAAGTGTAATATCCTTGTTGACTTTTTTTAGCACTCCCTATTATCTTTAGCTTTATAATAAAGATTCCATCCTTGATAGCATATAGTTTATTATTACTTTGTTACATATAATAATGAAAGGGTGTGTGTGTGTGTGTGTGTAAGTGTGTCTATGACAGAACAGTTTTTTTGGTTTTACAAAAATCAAACTAGATAAATTTTGTTTATTTTCTATCATTACTGTATTCAATATTTATCATGAAGTACATATTAAATAATTGTTTTGTAAATTTTATGGCAGTATTTAAAATGTACAGTCTTTATTGTAACAAAATAAAACAATACTTACTAGGCTTAATCTGGCAAACACGAGCAGAAGGGAATTGCCAGTAGGAAGACTAAACGCAGGGATTTACACGGAGAATACTGCACCTTGTCCTTTGTAATTTTGCAATAATATCTGAATATCAAGGCACCTATTCTTGATCACCAAATTTTGCTTTCATTCAGCCCACAGAGACTGTTACAAATCTTTCCCAAACACCCTTCCTTAAGCAGAGAATCCCACCAGCTTCTCCTACGCTCAACAGGCAACCTTGCTTCTTATTTAAGAAAAAAAGAAAAATAGAAGCCATCTGTAGGACCTTTTCTAAATTTTCTTCTTTTTCACCTATAAAGTTGCCTAGAGGGAACAGGAGCCCCTTCTATACACTCGATTATGCCCCTTTGCATCTTTCTGGTAAACTTGATCTTTCTGGTCTAAGTTCCTTTATTTTCAATCTCTAACCCTATAATGAATACTGCTTCCTCCTAAAGCACACACTCAAAAAAAAAAAAAAAAAGAAAGAAAGAAAAAGAAAATAAACAAAAAAACAAAAAAGTGCTCACATTTCCACTTCCAACCACGTTGAATGCCAGTTTTTTAACCATCAAATTTTCCCAAAATAATTTAGCCTCTCAATTTATTTCTTCCTCATTCCTCCCTTTCTCTTTCACTGTACATTTCTGGAGTCAAAATATGTATTAAATACTTAATATGCACAGGCTATTTTGTTATATGCTAGACTATGGAGCTGATATGGTTTGGCTGTGTCCCTACCCAAATCTCATCTTTAATTATAGTTCCCATAATCCCCATGTGTCATGGAAGGGACCCAGTGGAAGATAATTGGATAATGGGAGCAGTTTCCCCCATGCTATTCTCGTGATAGTGAATAAGTTCTCATGAGATTTGATGGGTTTTACAAGGGGCTTTCCTGCCTTCACTCGGCTCTCATTCTTCTCCTTCGTGCCACCATGTGGCATGTGAAGAAGGATATGTTTGCTTTCCCTTCCACCATAACTGTACATTTCCTGAGGCCTCCACAGCCCTGTAGAACTGTCAGTCAATTCAACCTTTTTCCTTTGTAAATTACCCAGTCTAGGGTGTTTCTTCTTAGTAGCATGAGAAAGAACTAATACAGTAGCCAAAGGAAATATCCTGCTTAAAAGTCACAGTTACACAAGTCTGACCAATAATAACATATTACAATACATTTTGATAAGTACTATGAAAAAAAATTGAGAAATATATGAAATATAAAGAACTACTATTCCTTTGTTTGTTTGTTTGTTTACTTTAAGTTCTGGGATACACATGCAGAAGAACGTGCAGGTTTGCTACACAGGTATACATGTGCCATGATGGTTTGCTGCACCTATCAGCCTATCATCTAGGTTTTAAGCCATGCATACATTAGCTAGTTGTCCCTCCCCTCACCCCTCATCCCTTGAAATGCTATTTTATTAGTTAGACATTTTGTAAAATTCAGGTAGAGAAAAATAAACATATCCAACACATATTCAAGAGTTACCCATTTATCTCCTCATTGGCTTCAGTTAATAATGTCATGTCCAGGGTCAGGTTCCAGCCCATGCTGAGGTCTGAAGGGAGTGGGTGGATGAGTGGCAGACAGCTGAAAGAACATTTGGGGGGCTATAGGCAGGTGAAAGATGGTTTTATTCAGCAGCTTCCTTACACTGTCTGTCACTGTCTTAACTACCTGCTCTGGTTCTGAGGCTCCTGTCACTTCCATGCAGAACTGCATGGCTGGCTCTCCTTACAGGGTCAGCAGCTTAACTCTTTCTCTGTCTGGGTGTGAGCAAGCTGAGTTGGGTCCTGGCTCCCCCTGTCTGTCTGAAAGACAGAAAGCTCTGGCTCTCCCTCTTTTCCTCTGGGTGCGAGTGTGCCTGTACTGTGTCAGCAGGGCAGTTATACCTTTTACAGTCAATAGTTGCTCTGAGCCAGGTTATGAGCCTTCCCATGTTATGGCTACATAGCTGTGATGATATAGCAAGTGGAGTTACACTCCTGCACTCCAAACTTGCTGAGTCATGTAGGATGTTTACCTTGGCCTATGCCTACCTGGCTACAGTGCAGGCACGTTCCTTACAAATAAACATTACCTAAGAAACAACTACATGCTGGGCACTCTATTAGGCATTGAATATTGATAACAGAATGAGACTGGCATGGCACTCAGGTAAGTGAATATTTAGTCATGGTAATGGGATAACTATAAAGGCAAAGGAGAAGTGACTATTCCAGCCTGCGGATAGCAGATAAAGATTCTAAGAGGGATCATTTTTTATTTAAGCATAGGATCCCTGCAGTTAGTAGGCTGAAAACTTGAAGAGGCAGAGGGTACCTATACACAGGCTAACATAGAGCTCTCACGTTTTCCATAAAACTTTACTACAGAGGATGATGTTTCATATTCTGAGGGGCTCAAAATAGTTATGCACCAAGAACAAAATTTCCCTTTTATTAGTTTAAAATGTATAGTAAATTGTACATATTTATGATAAGGAGCTTAGATTTTATTATCTGAATTATATAGGAAGGAAACAGGATATTCCGATGGAAAGTGGCATGATTAGATTTAATATTTAGATATGTCATTTTGTCAGCCTTGTTAAAAATAGGCTCAAGTCAGGTTGGGATTACAAATAGATGCTGGAGTTAAGAGTCTACTCACAGGTGCAGAGTGTGAATGAAGATATTGACCATAATAATGAAGAGAAGAGATTTGAAATATTAAGGAAATACGATGCAATGCCTTTGTTGGCTATTTGGAGGAGGAGTTTAAGACTGAAAGAGGGGTCCCTGACAACTCATAAATTTATAGGCTGCACTTCTGAGTAAGAGAAGGTGCCCTTTGTTGAGCTGTGTAACATAAAAAGAGACGTTTTGCAGGAAGGAAAGATTATAGTATAACCAATTAAAGAAAAATGTCTCCATTTCTGTATTGATTTTTATATTGTTGCATAACAAATAACCACAACCATAGCAGCTTAAAAACAACACTTATTTATTAACTCATTGCTACAGAGGTCAGCAGTCCAGGCATGACATGACTGGATTCTCTGCCTGGGCATCATCAGACTAAAATAAAAGTGTCCACTGGAGCTGGAGTTTCCATCTGAAATTTACGGTTTTCTTCCAGTCTCACTTATTGTGGTAGGTTAAAAAATGGCCCACCAACAGGTACTGTCATCCTAATCACTGGAACCTGTGAATGTTACCTTCTCAGGCAAAGTCTTTTCAGATGTGATTAAGTATCTCGTGGTTATTGTGGTGGTCCCTAACTGCAACCAAGAGGGAGGCAGAAGGAGATTTGACACACAAACACACTGGAGAGAAAGCTATGTGAAGACAGAGCAGATAGAGAGTTGAAGATGCTGACCTTGGAAATTTAAGTAATGTGGCCACAGAATGTTGACAACCACTAGAAGCTGAAGCAGGCCAAGAACATTCTCTCCTAGAGCCTTCAGAGAGAGTTTTGGCCCTGCTAAAATCTTAATTTTGGTCCACTATTACAGATTTTGGACTTCTAGATTTCAAAACTGTGAGAGGATACATTTCTGTTGCTTTAAGCCACCAAGTTTGTGGTAATTTATTATAGCAGCCACAGGAAATTAATATGCTAGTTGTTGGCAAAATTGATATTCCTGTGGTTGTACAACTGAGGTCTCCATTTTCCTAATAGATCATGGCCAAGACTACTCAGTTTCTTTCCATGTGGTTCTCATACCAATGCACACCTACATGGATGTTTGCTTTCTTTCCAACCATATGGAGTGAGTCTCATTTACTTTCCATTCTGCAATCAGCTGGAGAAAACTCTCTGAATTTAAAGGGCTCAAGTGATTAGGTCAGGCCCACCAGGATACTCTTAAGGCAATTGATTTGAGACCTTATTTATATCTGCAAAATCCCTTTACAACAGTTTCTAGTGTTTGATTAAATAAGGGAGAAGTTGTGTGTATAAAATTTGGGGAACCATCTTAGAATTCTTCCTACCACTCTTCATTATCCATATGCTGTTTCTTATATCAGTATGACGAGAAGAATCACCTGGGCGTTTGATTAAAATGCTTATTCCCAGATCTCAATTCAGACTTACAGAAACAAAATCTCTAGGATTAGAATGTGGGAACATGCTTTTCTTAGCTTCCCTGTGAGAATCTTAAAACCAGTTTACTGAATACTGCAAATCTGTCCTTGTAGAATATACCAGATCCACAAATAAATCTAAACTTCTAAAACTGGCCATAAAATGATCATTTATGTATTTCTCAGTCCCTAAAATAGACATTTCACAGTCTATATCAAAAGTTGTGAGAGAGAAAGAGGTTGCTAGCTTTCTACAACTAGATGTTGTTAGACTTCTGGTTTCGCAATCAGATAAATTTAATTAGAAATTCGTCATGACTCAATAAGAATAAATTATTATTAATTTTGTTGGGAGATAATTACATAGTGGTGGTATACTAAAAAAGAAGTCCATACATATTTAAAGATGGATGCAGGGGTATTATGAGTGAAAAGACATAATGTCTGAGACGTGTGTTTAAAAAGCAGATGGAGACTAGATAAGATTGACATAATGTTGCATATTTTCAAACTATATACTTTGAAGTTTCTTATACAATGCCTCTACTTTCAGCAATGGACCCTCCTTAGCAATAATCTAGAATGTTATTGAAGCCTCCAAAAAGGAAAAAACTGAGTTTTTGTTTCAACAGTTGGGTAAGAATCACCTGCCAGTCTAAAACAGCTTTGAATAGTTACGTGATCAAGGAACACACTTTTGGCCAGGTGCCGTGACTCACGCCTGTAATCCCAGCACTTTGGAAGGCCAAGGTGGGGGGGGATCTCCTGAATTCAGGAGTTTGAGACCAGCTGGCCAACATGGTGAAACCCCGTCATCTCTACTAAAAGTACAAACAAACAAACAAACCAACAAACAAAAACAATAGCCAGGCATGGTGGCATGTGGCTGTAGTCCCAGCTATTTGGGAAGCTGAGGCAGTAGAATCCCTTGAACCCAGGAAACCAGAGAAGGTGGAGCTTGCAGTGAGCCAAGATTGCACCACTGCACTCCAGACTCCATCTGAAAAAAAACAAAAACAACAACAAAAAAAAACTTTGTGTTTGAGCTATCATTTGTTTTAGTCTATTTTTATAATAGTTAAACCTGCCCTAATGAACATGATGAAAATTTATTTTGTATGTTCTTCTGAAAAATAAAACTGACCAAAACTATGTTAAACATCAGGAAATATTAGCCGTTAATCTAAAATAATACTAATGAAATAATTATTAGATTATTTCCAAAATTTATAATACCTACTGAGATACAGATATCGCTAATCCCAGGTAATGTTAAATATTTTAAAAAGAATGTTTTGTTAATAAAGATGTACTGCTACACTGGGTAAGGTAATAAAATAACCTGATCAAATTATTGTATTATATAAATGTGTGTGTGTTATACAAGTTTAAATTATAAAGTTCATAACACCTAATTTGTAGAGTTTTGAAGGAAAATAATATTAGTAAGTTATGAAAATATTTTATATGATATTTTATATTTTTCTCATTCATTCATTTGAAATATTTTATTGAACACATACTATCAGCAAATAACTTTATTACACTGTATACTAGTAAAAAGAAAAAATAAATAGGCAATTACATTGCGAAGGAATTTAGTGTCATGTAGTGCTAAACGCAAATTACCAAGAACTCATCAGCCAGGTTAATTTGAGACTTGCTGGAACAAGTTTAATGATATTCTGTCCAAGGAATTATTGCACAGAATTGTTGAATATTTCAGAAGTATGTATGTATAAAAACACACGCAATAAACTTTTTAGTATGTTTTTTAGCTGGATCCTTAAGACAACAGATGCCAAATACTAAAATGAATGAATAACAATTCCACAGATTTGGTTCTTTTGCAGTAGACACTCTGATGGAGGTTGATTTTCAGGATATTTGTTAAAGATCACCTTTTATGGAAAAGGAGAAATAAAGGAAGCAGGATTGGGTAGAAATCACCCTGCAATACAGGTCCTTCAAAGCCTCAGTCAACCCTATCTGAAACTCTGTAACAATATGCTCTATCAGAAATATCCTGTATTGACTCAAAATGGCTGCATTTTTAATACCTCTGAATGACGTAGGTCATTTAGGAAATAGTATACTCTTGTGAAAAACGGTTCTATGAACTTGATGCAAACCCTGAAATAGACAGCAGCTGGAGACTGAATTGGCAGCTAGGGCAACAAGTCTTCAAACTAACAAGGATCTAAAAGGCACTTCTTTATGTGCCCTGGAACTTGAGAGATATAGTAAAATAGGATCTTCCTCAGTCTAATATAACTACTGTCTAAATGTACTGTCTATGGAGGAAGGAAAGGTGGCTGCGTTAGGATTCGCCTCATATCCTAGAGTTTTCCAGAGCAAAGGATGCTTAGAACACCTACCCCATGTAACAGATCAGAGCTATGAAGAGGTAGGAGCTAGCGTGGGTTGTTACAAAACTCTACAAGAAAGCTTGCTAAGGGGCTGAGAAGACCTCAACAGAAACAATATGAAGGTGCATCTACAAATATCTAGGTTTCCACAAATGAGTTGAAACCAAGAAGCCAGAATAAACATAGAATAAACATGCATCTTGATTATTGAACCGAGGTCGTCCTTTTGCTAGAAGTACCTAGTAAGCTCTTTTATTATAAAAAATAATCAGAGGAATATAGGATATGTCTTACTTTTTCTCTACAGAGATGGGGAAGAATTCATCTCAAGAATAAGATGAATGGAGAATGATGGAAAAGATGTATGGAATCCTGGCTGTGTTCCATACATACTACCTGTTCCAAAAAACTATTACACAAATTCGGCTTCATATTTTTGTCTGCTTACATCATTGTGCCTAAATTGTCTCTCATTTTTCAAAATAGGAATGAAATATAAATATATGATATGAAGTTATCATGCTTTATTTCTTCTTTAGGTATCCTGAATAGCTCATTTATACTTTGGAAATGTTTTTTAAAAATGGTGATTACCACAGCTTATGCATAACTTGCATTTGGAAACCACCAGGAGCATAAAAATTAGCAGGAATTATTACCTGTCAAATTAACCCATTTATGCCTGAGATTGCAATTTTTAAAAAAATTTTTGCAGTCAGACTTTGGCGATGACCTTGAGCAGTAGGATATAAATAAATTTCAAATAGAAGAATCAGAAATGTATGCTGGTCCCCTGTATTTATTTATTTTTATCACTTGAAATTAGTTGTCATCTTGCTCAGATAATAGAACAGGGAGTGTTGTCTTTGATAACAATATAGCTTAGTTTGGACGACATTAGGAGCAATACTAATAAACCATAGGCCTTGATACATAACTATTACCTGAAAGAATGGATTAATATGATCTATTTTATCGTTGTAATTTTTTTGCCTATAACTATATTTTTCCTCTCATCACACATAGCGGTTACTTAATCTTTACTTGACTGAACTGGCCTACTCTATAACCAGTGAAATAACTCAGTTGTAGTTTTAAACTTAGAGTGTTTTCACTGACAAATTACAACAAAGTGTAATCATTCAGACTTAAAAAGAAAATGACTACATATTGCTTTTTTCACCTCCTTATGTGAGTTACCACTTTTCGTAGTTAGTGAGTGACATTATTGCTGAGAATAGTCACCTTGTGTAAAAATATAAATCAATCATTGGAGTAATCATATCCTCAGGGAATAACAGCACTATAGAGCTTGAAGGATCTTAGCAATTATCTAATCTAATGGTTTTCCAACAGGATCTGTGACAATTAAATTTTCCCAGTGATGCCACAGGACTGCTTTGGAAAAAGAGACCTGATTTCTGGATTTCATTTTCTCCTCATAGCTAAAATACATAGATTTTTTTTTCTCTGTTCAATAGATTTTGGTAAAAATAGGGTTTGATTTACTAAAATAAAATCCTAAGTTACAGATATAATTTAAAATACTTATTATATATATGAGAAAATGTCAGAGGTAGGTTCTTAAATATGGATAAAATTAAGTAGTGGAGGAGAAAAGGTTACAGTGATATAGACGTATATTAGTTATCTTTTATTTAAGCAATGTTTATATTTTCAAATACTTCTTATCTCCATAAACTATTTCTGCATTTTTATCTATACTTAATGTCCCTTTTAAAACTCTTAGTATTATCTTTTTCCTTTTTCTGTTAAAATATACACAACATACAATTTATTATTTTGAACAATTTTAAGTTTACAGTTGAGTGGTACTGAATACATTCATAATATGTCGTTATCACCACCATCCATCTCTATCACTCTTTTCATCTTGAAAAACTGAAAATGTATGCTCATTAAATAACACTTCATTTTCCCCTTCTACACCCTCTGGTAACCATTCTGCTGTTTATCTCTACAATTTTGACTACTCTAAGTACCTCATCTATCTGAAATGATACAATATTTGTCTTTTTGTGACTGGCTTTTTTCACAGGACATAATGTTCATAAGGCTTATCTACATTGTAGCATGTGTCGCAATTTCCTTCCTTTTTACAATTGAGTAGTATTTCATTGAATGTATATATCAATTTTGCTCATCCACGCGTCTGTGCATGGACACTTGGTTGCTTCCAAAATTTAAATACTGTGAATAATGATGTTATGAGAAAAACCCAGAATTGTGTAGAAAAATATTTCCCCAAACTGGGAGGGAAGTGAGAGACCAAAGAATGACTCAGATAAGTCTGGCCCCGCAAGTCGATGAGTTTATTAGAAGTTATATACAGGGTACTCTTGGATGGCATCTGGACAGCTCTAGAAATCTGCACTATGTTCCGTCTCTCAGCTGCTTCTAAACTAATTTTCTGGTTCTTTGCCTACTGTGTGAATGCAATGGGACTGTTTACTTTGGTATCTTCCTAGATATGCTCCAGGATATTTGGGTTCTTAAGGGTACCTGCTTCTTGGCTGAGTACTAACCACCCTTCAAACTTCAAGGAGAGGACTCAAACACTTATGTAAACGAGTGAGAAACCTGTTACACTACAAGTGATGCTAAGAACATGACTATATGAACATTTTTTAAGATCATGTTTTAAATTCTTTTGGGTATATACTCAGAAGTAAAATTACTAGATAATATAGTAATTATATTTTTCTTTTTTAAAAAACTGCCATACTGTTTTCCAAAGTGGCTGTACTATTTTTACATTGCCATAAACAGTGCACACAAGGCTGCAGTTTTTCACACCCTTGCCAATGCCTGTTATTTTCTGTTTTTGGTTTTATTTTTCTGATTGTTTGTTTTTCCTAATCACAGCTATTCTAATGAATATGAAGTTGTAGTATTTCATTGTGGTTTTGGTTTGAATGTTCTTAATAGTTAGTGATACTGAGTATCTTTTTATGTGCTTATTGGTCATTTGTATATCTTCTTTGGAAAGATTTCTTTTCAAGTCTAGTGTCCATTTTAAATTAGATTGTTTATTTTTGTTGTCAAAATTCTGGATATTAATCCTTTGTCAGATATATAATTTGCAAATACCATTCTGTGGGTTGAATTTTATCTGTTGATATTTTCTTTCACATATGTGTGTATAAATATATATATATATGTATACACACACACATATATATATAAAATTTCTTATGAAGTTTAACTTGTCTATGTTTCTGTTGTTGCCTGTGCCTTTGATGTCATATCTAATAAATCATTGCCAAATTCAATGTTGTGAATCTTACGACTTGTTTTCTTCTAAAAGTTTTATATTTTTAAGACATATTTAGGTCTTTGATATATTTTGAGTTAATTTTTTCTATATAGTATTGGGTAAGGTTTCAGCTTCATTATTTTGCATGTAGATATCCAGTTGTCCCAGCACCATTTATTGAAAATCCTATCTTTTCCTCATTGAATTGTCTTGGAATCCTTGTCAGAATCATTTGACCATATATGCAAGGGTTTATTTTTGAACTGTCTATTCTATTCAGCTCATTGATATGATTGTTCTTATGCCAGCACAACACTGTTTTTTGTTTGTTTGCTTGTTTTGAGATGGAGTTTCAGTCTTGTTGGCCAGGCTGGAGTGCAGTGGCAGCTTACTGAAACCTTTGCTTCCCGGGTTCAAGCAATTCTCCTGCCTCAGCCTCCCAAGTAGCTGGGATTACAGGCGTACACCACCATGCACAGCTAATTTTGTATTTTTAGTAGAGACAGGGTTTTGCCATGTTGGTCAGGCTGGTCTTGAACTGCTAACCTCAGGTAATGCGCCCACCTCGGCCTTCCAAAGGGTTGGGATTACAGGCATGAGTCACCACTCCTGGCCACAACACTGTTTTGATTACTGTAGATTTGTATTAAGTTTTGAAATCATGAAGTGAGTCTTCAAAGTTTTTCCTTCTTTATAAGGTTGTATTGGCTATTTGTGGTCTCTAAGTGTCCATAGAAATTACAAGGTGAGTTTTTCTATTTCTGCAAGAAAATGTCAATGGGATTTTATAGTGATTTGACGTAATCTGTTGATCGCTTTGGATATTTGACAATATTAAGTCTTTTAATCCATGAAGTTGGGATGCATTTCCATTTATTTATGCCTTTTAAAAAATTTCCTTCGGCAATGTTTTATAGTTTTCATTGTACAATTCTTTTGTCTCCTTGGCTAATTTAATTTCTAAGTATTTTATTTTATTGTATTATAAATAATTTTTTAAAAATTCTTCTTTTCACATTGTCCACTGTTCATGTATAGAAATGCAACTGCTTTTTCTATGTTAATTTTTTACCTTGCTACTTGGCTGAATTTATGTATTAGTTCTTAAATGTTTGTGGAATCTTTAGGAGTATCTACATATAAGATCATGTCATCATCGAACAGGAATCATTGTATTTCTCCCTTTTTACTTGTGGTACCTTTTATATTTTTAATATTTTTAAAAACTGCCATACTGTTTTCTTTTTCTTGCTTAATTTCTCTGACTAGATCTTCCATCACTATGTTAAATAGAAGTAGTGGAAGCAGGTATCCTTGCCTTGTTCCTAATCTTAGAGGAAAAGCTTTCAGTCTTTAACCATACAGTATTATGCTTTCTGTGGATTTTTCATGGCTTTTATTATGTTGTGGTAGTCTTTTATATTTCTAGTTTGTTGAGTATTTTTATCATGAAGTGTTGCTGAATGTCACTTTTCACCAATTGAAATGGTCATATTGTTTTTTTTTTTCTTCATTCTGTTAATGTGTTGTATTACATTAATCAATATTTGTATGCACAGGACAGTCCTCTGGGTGGCCTTGGATCAACTCAGTTTTCCCCTCTGCTCATTTACAGTTTTCAAGATCAATTGTAAAATATGTTTGGAATATAATGTCCGAGATAGGAAGAGACTGACTAGAACACCTCAGGCTCTGTTCTAGTCCTCACCCCCACCATAGAAAAAGGATGTCCTTCAATTCTTCAGCTGGGTGAATCACATTTGACTCTAGTGTATAAGACCCAGAGCTTGCTGCTTTCCAGTCTTCTTCAGATTTCCAGTTGATGATAAGACTCCATCTGCAACCAGGCAGCTTTCCTCAGCCTCGGGAAACTGCTCAGATTGAATCCTAAGTTTTTACTGTTCATTGCTGCCTGTCTGTAAGCCATAAACCCTCTTCATTTACCTTGTAAGCATGAGTGTTCTGTTTCATCAGATGCAGACAAGTTGGAAACCAGCACACTGTATGTTGAAATATCCTTGCATTCTAGGAATAAATCCTCCTCGATCGTGTTGTATAATCCTTTTGATTTGCTGTTGAAATTAGTTAATATTTTATTGAGGATTTTTGCATTATCAATGTGTATATGGGATATTGATCTGTATTTTCCTGTAGTGTCTCTGTCTGGCTGGTAGCAGGGTAACACTAGCTTTATAGAATAAATTAAAAAGTGGTCCTTCCTTTTCATTTTGTGTGTGTGTGTGTGTGTGTGTGTGTGTGTGTGTGTGTGTGTGTGTGTGAAAAGCTTAATAAAGGTTGGTTTTAGTTTTCCTTTAAATATTTGTTAGAATTAACCAGTGAATCTATCACCTCTGGGACTTTTTGTCATTGTTGTTGAAAGATTTTTGATTACTAATGTAAGGTCTTTACAAGTTATAGGTCTATCCTTATTTTATATCTCTTTGTTACTTAACCTTGGCAGGTTTTGTTTTTCTAGAAGTGTACCTATTTTATCTAGGTAATCCAATTTGGTGGTGTACAATTGTTCATCGTACTACTTTAAGATCCTTTTTTAATTTCTGTAGATTCGATAGTAATACCCCACCTTCATTTTTTATTTTGGTAATTGGAGTCTTTTGTTTTTTTTTCAGTCCATCTAGCTAAAGGACAACTAATTTTGTTGATCATTTTGAAGAATCAACTTTTGTTAAATTAATTTTCTCTATTGTTTTTCCTATTTTGTTAATCTATCCTCTAATACTTATTATGTTCTTTTTCTTCTATCTCTGAGTTTAGTTTGTTTGTTTTCCCCCCAGCTCCTCACATTGTGAAGTTAGATTGTTTATTTCAGATTTTTCTTTTTTTTAAATTTTTAACAAATGTAAGCATTTATAGCTATAAACTTCCCTCTTAACACTGAAGTCACTATGTTTATACATTTTTGTATGTTTTGTTTTTATTTTCAATAATCTCTAAATATTTTCTGATTTCCCTTGTGGTTTCTTCTTTGACCATTGGTTGTTTAACAATGTGTCAATAAATTTTGACATATTTGTGAATTTTCCAGTTTTACTTCTATTATTGATTTCTAATTTCATTCTGGCATGGTCAGAAAACATACTTTGATATTTATCTTTTAAAATATATTGAGACTTAACTTGGGCTAACATATGGTCTATAGGGGTTCATGCTCCATGTGAACTTGAGAAGAAAAGGTATGTACATGTGTATACTGGGTAGTGTCCTGTATATGTCTACAACATCTAGGTCATTTGTTATGTTGTCTAGTTCCTTTATTTTTAAATTTTTTGCTTATCTTTCTATTTGTTCTACCAATTTTTGAGAGTTGGATGTTGAAGTCTACAGCTATTATTGTAGAACTATATATTTCTCCTCTCAATTCTGCCAATTTTTGCTTTATATTTTTGATGGCCTCTTATTAAGTGTATAACTCTTTACAATGTTACATTTTCTTGTTGTATGAAAACTTTTATTAATACATAGTGTCTGCCTTTGTCTCATGTAAATCTCTAATGTGTCCGATACTAGTATGTAAAGCCATTCCTGCCCTTTTTGGTTACTCTTCGCATGTAAATCTGTTTTGTCCTTTCACTTTGAACCCATTTGTGTCTTTGAATCGAAAGTAAGCATCTTGTAGACAGCATACAGTTGAATTATATGTTGTTGTCCATTCTGCTAATCTCTGTCTTTTGGTTGCAGAGTTTAATCTATTTACATCATGATAATAAGGTAGGACTTACTTGTGTTATGTTGCTAATTGTTTTCTATATCCCCTATATATGTTTTGGCCCTGATTTCCTGTATTTCTGTCTTCTTTTCTATTTAGTTGATTTTTGTAGTAAAATGCTTAAATTCTCTTCTCACTTCTTTTTTTTTTTTTTTTTTTTTTTAATATTATACAGCTATTTTCTTTGTGGTTACCATGGGGATTTACATTTAACATCTTAAAGTTATAACAACCTATATTTATAACAGTTTAACTTCTATAACATATAAAAGCTCTGCTCCTTTACAGCTCCATCTTACCCTCTTTCAGTTGTTGATGTCAACAAATTACATGTTTATGTATTATGTGCCTCAAAACAAACTAATCATTCTTTTAAATGCATTAATCTCTTAAATTATGTGAAAAACAAAATGTAGAGTTACAAATAAACTTGAAGTAATACTAGTTTTTAGACTAACAGTATTTTTTTAAAAATCTGTTAGCTCTTAAATCATGAAGAAAATAAAATTGAGTTAAAAGTCGATGTCACAATGATACTAGATTTTATAATATTCATATATTTACCTTCATTGAGTTTTTTTTTTTTTTAACATAGCTTCAACGTACCGTCTAGTGTTTTTTCATACATGCACAATGCCCTTGAACATTTATTCTAGTGCAGGTCTGGTGGTAACACATTCTCTCAGGTTTTCTTTATCTGGGAATGTCTTAATTTCTCTCTCGCTTTCAAAGGACACTTTTGACAGATACAGGATTCTTGGTTGACATTGCTGTTATTCTTTTAGCACTTTAAATATATTGGCCCACTACCTTCTGGTCTGCCAAGTTTCTGGTAAGAAACCTGCTATAAGTTCCATTGAGGATTCCATGTATGTGATGAATCACCACCTTCTTGCTCCCTTCAATATGAACTGTTTGTCTTTGTCTTTCAAAGATTTGTTTAGTACAGATTTCTTTCAGTTCATCTTACTCGAAGTTCATTGAGCTTTATAAATGTTAATAATCATTTTCTCATCAAATTCAGGTAGTTTTCTGCAATCATTCCTTCAAATATTTTCTTTGTTTTTTTTTTTTTTTTGTCTCTCTCTATTCTCCCTCTGGAACTTTTGTAAAACATATTTTGAACTACGTAATGTTGTCCCACATGTCCCTTAGACTCTATTCACTTTTTTCAATTTATTTTCTATTTCTTAGATATGATAATTTCCATTGCCCTATCTTTAAGTTTGCTAATTCTTTATTATATCTGTTCAAATCTCCTTTGAATCCTATATTATGATTCTGCAGAGAGGGAGAATCTATAGGATAAATAGAAAGAAAGAAGAAAGAAGAAAGAAAGAAAGAAAGAAAGAAAGAAAGAAAGAAAGAGAGAGAGAGAAGGAAAAAAGAAGAGAAAAAATAGAGAGGACAGAAAGAAGAAGGAAGGAAGGAAGGAAGGAAGGAAGGAAGGAAGGAAGGAAGGCAGGGAGGGAGGGAGGGAGGGAGGGAGGGAAGGAAGGAAGGAAGGAAAGAAAGAAAGAAAGAAAGAAAGAAAGAAAGAAAGAAAGAAAGAAAGAAAGAAAGAAAGAAAGAAGGAAGGAGGAAGGAAAGAAAGAAAGAAAGGAAGGAAGGAAGGAAGGAAGGAAGGAAGGAAGGAAGGAAGGAAGGAAGGAAAGAAAGAAAAAAAGAAAAGAAAGAAAGAAAGAAAGAAAGAAAGAAAGAAAGAAAGAAAGAGAAAGAAAGAAAGAGAAAGAAAGAAAGAGAAAGAAAGAAAGAGAAAGAAAGGGGACAGAGGACTAGATAGGGGAATTGACCCATATGATTACGGAGGTTGAGAACTCTCACAACAGTCTGCAAGCTGGAGAACCAGGAAAGCCAGTAGTGTGGCTACATTCAAATCCCAAAGCCTCAGCATCAGTGAAGTTGACAATGAAACTGTCAATCTGAGGCCAAAGACCTGAGACCCTGAGGGGTTACTGGTGTGAATCCTAGAGTTCAAAAGCCAGAGAACTTGGAACTCTGGTATCAATGAGAAGAAGAAGGGCATCCTTGTTTCAGGAGATAGAACAGTGCCCTTGCTTAGCTTTGTGTTTTTTGCTTAGCCCTCAGCCTATTGAATAGTGCCTGCTGAAACTGAGAGGAGCTGTTCATTTAGTTTATCAAGTCAAATGCTAATGTCCTCCAGAAATACCCTCACAGAAAACCCAAGAAATAATGCTTTACCAACTATGTAAGTATCTTTGTCCAGTCAAGTTGACACATAAAATTAATCATCACAAATCCCTCTAGTGAATTTTTCATTTCAGTATTGTACATTTTAGCTAAAAAATTATGTTTTTTATATTTTTCTTTTTATTAATATTTTAATTTTGTTTATGTTTTATTTTCTTGACCTTCACCACATTTTCCTGCAGTTTTTTGAGCATTTTTAAAACACTTGTTTTAAAATCTTTGTCTTCAGGTCTTTATTAGAAACAGTTTCTGTTGATTTGTTCTTCTTTTGAAAATGCCATACTTTTCTGTTTCTTTGTACTTTTTATGATTTTTTAAATTAATAACTGGACATTGGAAAGTAATAATGTGGTAACTCTGGAAATTAGATTTTCCTTCTTCCCTGGGAGTGTCTGTTTCGTTTTGTTTTCATTGTTGTAGGCTGTCTCTATACGAAGGATAAGCCAAATGTGTAACCATAAGGTCTATTTCAGTTCTTTCCTGAGCCTGTGCCCTTCTATGGACAAACATGGTTAATTTTTAATTTTCCTTATAAATATATTTGTATATTAACGACATCTTTAATGCCTGGCTTCCAATAGGGGAAAAGAGAAAAATGAAGGGAAGGAAAGAAAGCATTTCATCCCCTTAAACCCTCTGTAGGTCACGTCAGCTGGAGAAGAAAGTGTTTACCACAATGGGAGGAGATACAACAGTAATGGTTGTCCACCTCTTTGTCTGCACCTGTGTCGTCAGAAGCCACAATCAGTGATCAGAATACAAATTCTTGGTATTTGAAGGACAGCGTACTTATTTCCTTATTTATTGCAGACAAGCTATGCACAATCTGCTCCAGGAACATGTATACAGCTGCCAGCCATAGGACTAGTGATGGGAGATGGGTAGTTACTACTGTACAAAAGACTGAAATTCAGCAATATTTACCATGCTTTACCACACAAACCATTCCTTGGAAGCTGCAACCTTTCAATAGACTCCAGAGTTACAAAATAATAATTATATTAAACAAACTATCCCAGTGTAATTATTATTTAGGTGGAGAGACATGTGCTTTATGCTTTTCACTCTGCCGTCTTCCCAGAATTCTCTTTTAGTATTACCTTTCTCTAGACAATTGCCATAGGGGCCTACCTTGCTTTATTGCCTGTATTTTCTCTCTCTAGTTCATAACCTTTATACTAGTTCCTCAACTGAATTGTCATTGGTTTCTACTACCTACAGGATAGATTTTAAACTCCATAGCATAGCAGACCAATTATTGTGTGATCGAGAACCTACCAGTTTTTCAAATCTCAGTTTTAACTATTTCATCTTATGTATTCCATGCTATATTTTCACTGTTCCCTTTTCACACAATGTTTATCCATGAATTTAAGCTTATTATTTGCACATCTTGGAGTATCACTTGCTGTCTCTGTCTGTTGAAAGAAGGAAAGCATCTTTGAAAATCTCAGCTCCTCTATGAGGTTCTCAATCTCAGACCCATACAGTTACAACTACTTCTGTACCCTCACAGATGTTTTCACATATCCATCATTATATGGATTATATTTCTTAACCAACACATACATATCTTTATGTTTGTGAAGGACATACAAGCCTATATTTAAGAACAGGAGCCCCTTTCACTGATCATTTGCCAACTCAACAGCACAGTTTCTATCTAACTATTTTTCTGAATAGTACCTTTTGGCATTCTCTTCCATGCACAGTGAGGAATTTTTATTTTTGGGAAGACAAATGCAAACAGCTATAAACATGGTTTGAATAAGTACCCCATTTTACTTGGCACTTTTATATGATATCTGTAGACTAGGGAGGTGCTTCCTTAGGCTGGCTTGACACTCACCTCTTCCTAACTTTCTCTTGCTATCTATAATTGCAGAGTTATCTTTACCCCATCCACATTTTTACTCTCTTTTCTTATTTATAGCTTTATTTTTGAACACTCCATGATATAAAGCAATCATGTCAGATGTATATTTATAACTTTACACTGTGCTAGTGTACACCAATGGCAAATTTCCTAACTTACAATCAAGCAAAGAGAGATACTGCTTGCAAGAATTTTGAGCTTTTTGATTTGAGTACAAAAAATAGTATTTGGCAGCAAAAAGAAAAAATGTGAATCAATCAGTCAGGATTATCTGATGAATGAAAATTCTGAACAAGAATCAAGGATGCTTAGCTTAATGTGGACTTCTTCAGAGCTGGAAATCCATTTGAATAGAGAATGGCTAAAAGTAATTCATATGAGAAGTATCCTAATCTAGAAGAATATCCAGCCTTAACCATCATCACAAACTTGTATTAATATGATCTTGCAGTATATAACTTATATTTAATCTGATATAATTGTTTTTATTTAGAAAGTAAGGCTGGAGTTGTTTTGATTATTTCCAGAAATCTCTAAGATACATTCACCCACATGTTTCTGTTAAAAAAAAAGATGCATATCCTGGAAAATAGAGTTAGAATCCCAGCACTCTGGGAAAATTGAACCAGACACAATAGAGCAAGTATCTTTCTGAAATTTCATGTTGTTACTTTCCTCATAAGCTAAGGATGAGAGTGAGAATTTAACTTTTTAGCTTTCACTAAGGAGTTGATTATTTTGTTCTCCTGACTCTCACAGTTGGTGCATTTTCACTTATTATCTGATGATTATCAAACTAGGACTTACACTGTCTTTCTTTTATCTTCAAGGGTATATATAGAGTTAGTCATCTACATCTCAGGACCACAGCACAAAAGAGACACACGATGCATAAGCTGATCAGATTAGAGTCACTAGTGATTTATGATATAATTGGGTGCATATTAGGTGCTTGCACTCCTAAGGCAATTGATACCTAGCAAGCATGAGCAGATTACATACCAAGCATGCAAATATACTAACATCTATATGTCATGTGGTACAAATTTATTTTTAAGGGTATGTGCCCTTAATATACTGTAGTTCCTCAATGACCTTATTTCATTCATCTTTTTATTTACATGACTACCACACATAGGTATTCTATCAAGGTTTGCTGAATAAAGGGAAAATTTTGACTGTTCTTTCCTATAATTTCAATATCATAGACACACTGACCTTCTAACTTTTTTTTTTAAATAAAGACTTCTGAGCTGTATATACGTTACTTAACTAAGATCTCTAATTCTCTTTTCCATTCCCTATGTTAAGGCTACATATTTAGTGAATACAATTTATTAGCATGGTATTCATCTGGTGGTTTTTTTGATGTTCATTTAGAAGTAGACATACAAAATTCATACTTTTTTTCACAGCATTAAATATATTTCTATAGAATAACTTTAAAAATCTGACCAATAAATATTATTTCCAAGGAATATTTGTTAATTCACAAAATCTTCGACAAAATAAAAAAATCATGGTTTAAAAAATTTAGTAGGTTATTTTATTACAAGATTCCTCAGACCTGTTTAATATGCTCATATGTACTATGAATTTCTAGGATTGAACTGCAGGATGTAGTCCTTTACGTAATTGTTCACAACACCTAGTGTTTTCATTTCTTTACTTTTTTTTTTTTCTTCTTTTTTTTTTTTTTTTTTAATGATTGAGGGTGTTCAGTCAAATACACATTGGGAAGCACCATCATAAAAAGTCCTAATTAGAAAATTACCTTCATCAATTTCCAGCTAGTCTAGAACTCCTCCTCATCCTACTCCACCTGATAGGCTCACTTACGACTAGGTGTTTTTTTTTTTTTTTTTTTTTTTAAGGAGTCTCACTCTGTCGCCCAGGCTGGAGTGCGGTGGCGCAATCTCGGCTCACTGCAAGCTCCGCCTCCCAGGTTCACGCCATTCTCCTGCCTCAACCTCCCATGTAGCTGGGACTACAGGCGCCCGCCACCGCACCCGGCTAATTTTTTGCATTTTTAGTAGAGACGGAGTTTCACCGTGTTAGCCAGGATGGTCTCGATTTCCTCACCTCGTGATCCGCCCGTCTCCGCCTCCCAAAGTGCTGGGATTACAGGCGTGAGCCACCGCTCCCGGCCAATGACTAGGTTTTTTGTGTGTGTATGTGAATTTCCTTTTAATATAACCCATTCTGCTTCTCCTCCAATATTCTAGATGTTAGAGCTAATATGAAGGCTACAATTTTGTTCAACTACCCAAATCCCATATTGTTGGAAATAAGTGATATCTACCATATATACTGCAAATTGTCTAATATGTTGTATATTTTAGATAGGTTGGTTAATATGTAATTAAGAAATATTCTTTGATTTTAATTCAATAAAAGTAGTGTAAAATTAATATATAATTATGAATAAAAGTCCTATATAAAGCTCTTGAGTAAATTCAAACATAGTATAAGCAAAGTAAACTCCAGAAAGTTATTTTATCTTTTCAGAAATATGGCATTGATATTTCTGAAAATACTAGTCTGGGAATTTCTAGATCTTGATGGTGGTGGGAGGAAGATAGGTTCCTAGATGGGAAGGGACAAGTCCCTGGTGAAACCCCACCTTCAAGCTGGGGATGATGTGAAGCCTGGGGACTGTGGGCCAGTTCTGGTGAAGTCCTGAACCTGGAGTAAAAACTTCATTAAAGCCTTTCAGCCAGTCAAGTGGTGCTTTTTCCAGGCCCACTCATGAACCAATCAGTATGCACTTCCCCCTGCCCATGGACACATCAGCACACACTTCCTCCATTCTGAGCCCATAAAATCCCCCAGACTCAGTCATCCTCAGACACTTGTTGGGACTACCTACCTGTGGATGGGAGCTCCCTAATTCATGTCTTCTCTCTGCTGAGAGTTGTTCAGTTACCCAATAAAGCTTTTCTCTCCCTGCTTACCCTCCAGTTGTCTTCGTAACCTCATTCTCCCTGGATGTGGAAGAACTCAGGACCCTCTTAAGGGTAGGATGAAAAGTGCTGTAACACTTTCCTGGCTGGCTTTCCAAGCTGTGGGTGAGAGCTAAAGGGCCTGTAACATACTCCTGTCCCACTCATTGAGTTACCCAATCTCAGACTGTGGGAGTAAAGAGCGGTGATGCTTCTTGGGGCCCAGACCTTTTGATTCCCAGAGCCAGAGCTGTAACACTATAGCCCTCCCACCCTCTACTGGCACTGGGCGGCTACCTCACACAATGAGAAGCAGCATCCAGGCTGGGCCAGCCCAATAGCTGTGGGCCAGCGTGGGGCAGTGGGACTGAAGGAGCTGCAACACAAATGGGCCGGAACATGTTCCCTCCCCTCAAAACATGCTGACCCTGCTTGCCACACTATAGGCAACAAGAAGAAGAAAAGAGCTGAGGCCCTTCTGAGATCCCAGACCTTGGGGGTCCCTGAGCCAGGGCTGTGACAGGCTGTAACACTTTCTTTGGGCCTCACCGGTTCCTGGCATCTCTGAATTTTTTTGGTGCCACTGGGTTCCCTTAATCCAGACACTGGTGCCTGCAGTGGAAGCTGCTTGTGGTATGTCTGGTCCAGACACAGCCTCACATGGAGTTTGCGCCTGTGCTGTCGCCTGGAGCTGCCTGTCCCACCACAGCAGTCGGTGTGCCTGGCTATGCGCAGTGGCCGGACTCAGTGCTCACTTGTTCACACACCCTTCGCTGCTCCAAGCCTGGCTTGCCTTTGGCAGGCATGGGATCCAGGCCAGTAGTGTGAGCCGAGCACAGCCTGCCAGGTTGAGTGGGTGGAACAAGACCAGTGGGTTAGGGGCAAAACTCAAGCAGAGGTGCCACCGGCTATAGAGGTTTCCAACTCGTGAAGTGACACCTGAAGAATCCTGCAAAATTTTAACACTATAATGTTTTGCAAATTGGCAGGTGAATAAAATATCTAAAATATCACTGTCACTAAAATTTCTTCTAGGTATAAGATTCTATGATAGAATTTTATCATCAATCACTTACATTTAGTTAATAAGCATAAAGCAAAATTAAAATGTAATAGAAATGCATAAATCATCATCATCATCACTACCACCGCGTAAGTACCATAATAACATAGAGTTGAGTTTTAAAGTGAATTTCTACTTTTAACTTTCCCCACTAACTTCCTTAAACTCACATAAAGAAATAATCACTTTGATGGGCTTCTGTACTGTTCAATGACTGGCTTATAGTTGAAGCAAACTTTTGTAAATAGAACTTCTTAAAATAGTTAATGTGGAAATTCAGTGTCCACTAGCGAATTCTGAAAGAGAGTGTTCTAATTATTTCATATTAAAACTAATGTCATTTTAATTTATATTAATTATGATCTATTTGAACAACAACAAAATGATACCTCTCAACCAGCATTGACTAAATTTCAAAAGCTAGTGGAACTATATAAAATATATCATGAATAAATACTGCAATTCTCAGCTACATAATTTTAGGTAGCCCAATATTTTACACTGTTTGTTTAAGCCTTCTTTATCTTCCATAATTTCAGGTGTGAAATGTGATATTTTATGAACTGGTGGCATTGTTTGCTGATCTTTATATTCAGGTATAAATTGAAGACGTAAATTGAAGTATGTGTGCATGAATGAACATTGAACAAATACATGATCCTCAGGAAGTAATTTTAAAATGACTTAGATAAAATAAATTATATGCTACTGAAAAGCTATCATCATGTTATTGAAGACAAGTTTCTTCAATATTTTACAACTTTCCAACAACCCAGTAGTATAAACTTCAGATTTTTATGTATACACATGCATGTAGATACACTCCCAAATTATTTACTCATGTGTCCTCCCACAATCTATTAGGTAATGCATACCAATTAGATTTGTGGAGAAATGAAAGCTATAAGTGATTAAAAAATAAACTGCTATAAAATTCAGGACTGAGGCACCAGATAAGTTTTCAAGAGTGAATATGACTTCCTTCACAATCCAAAAAGCACATTAAAACAGGTGTACAGTAGGTCATCAGTGACATTTAGTAGGAAAACAAAATATAGCTAGAGGTAGGTTGAGGGAGTTCTATATATATGAGCATAAATTAGTCTGTTCATAGGTACTGAGAAACCAAAATACACCTTTGTTTAGAAGGAATATCAAGGTGTATGGTAGAGCTCCAGAATTGGAGAAAAAGGGATATTGAACAAGTTCCCAGGCAGAAATTTGGATATGGAATTAAAATACAGTGACCCAACTATTAAAATTAGAGAATAAGGCAAAGGCTTGGCTATAGAAAAACTTTCTAGTTCACTCATTAATCGATTCAATTAAAATATTAATTGAGAAATTACCAGAAATTTAGGTGTTGAGTATATGAAGATGATAAAGACATACTTATCCTCTCAAGAAAAAGAATATTTGGAGACAGACATGTGACAAATGCAGTGGGGTGTGTTGAGAATTGTAATTGAAGTCTTCCCAAATCACAACAGTTGACACACAGTGGATGTTGGGTTTAACAGGAGTCACAGAGAAGTTCCTAGATATGCTAAATCTGTATTTGTGCATAGCTTGCAAGGCTTCTTTTAATGGTTGTAATGAACAATTTGTGGAGAACATTTAAAGAAAAACAACAATATGCATAAAAATGTGGAAGCAAGAAAAATCCTGGCACATTCTCAGGATGGAATAACTGGTGATAAAAAAAGAAAACTATCTGGGAGAAAAGTGTCAGGGATTGAGTCTGGGAAGGACAGGGCGGTACCCAGATTGAGAAGCACTTACTGTACAGAAATAAAGCTGAAGTTTTCATCCATGTGACGTGGTGGGTCCTGAAAGTTTCTATATTTGTGGAGTAAAGGGAGTAGTCTCACGTTTTAGAAAATCAGTTTAAAGGCAGTAAATATTGGTCTGTCAGAAAGATTGGAAGAAGCAAGACAAATTAATGAAAATACTGAAATGCTCAAAGCCAGAGATGATGAGAAACTCAATAAATGTGTGACTCAATGAAGAAAATGGATATTTTGGAAATATTTTAGCATTTAGATAATAAGGCTTAGTTGACTCGCATAAGTGAGACAGAATAGAGGGATCACTCACACCTGGATTTCTGTGCCAGAGAATTTGTGGGTGGTAGCATCATTCACTGCCTCAGCACTCTGCACTGAGGTGGAATTAGAAAATATTTGAGGGCAGTAATGACTGACTTAAGAATTTCTGTGGTAGGTGTATTTGTGGAATGCACCAAACATATTAGCCAAGAATCTGTATAGAATCAATGTAATATGTGCATGAAATATTTGAGGCTGGAAATGAAGAATTACGATGCATAAAACTAGACTAAGAGAAAAAAACAAAGAAACATACACAAAAAGACATGCTGCGGTGTCAATTTATTGCAATTAGAGTTGAGAAGAATTTGAGTATGAAGGCTGACAAAACAACTCCTTGTCTATCAGTGTTCTGGTTTTCATCATAAAACCTTTTAGCAGCTTCTGATTATTCACTTTCATTAAGAGTTAAAACATAATGATTAGCCTATGACTCATCTTGTTTGTTTCTCAACAAGATTTTCAGTTTTTCCAAGAACTGACTTACCAGGGAAAATCAGGAAGCAGAAATTGGCGTCCTTATTTGATCTCCTGGAAGGGAAGCCCAGATTCTGAAAGACAGTTTTCTGCAAATAGCTTAAGAAACTCATAGAAAATCTTTACGGAAAATTTGTGGAGAGCCATGACTGTAGCTTCTCTATAAAATGATAACTCTTTGCCATCCTCCCTTTGTGGTTCTGCTTTATTCAGCACCTTAGTCTATGTCTGTTGCTATAACAGATTACCACAGACTAGACAATTTATGAAGAACAGAAATTTATTGACACACAGTTCAGGAGACTAAGAAGTCCAAAACTACAAGGCATCTTGGAATGGCTTTCTTGTTGCTTCATTCCATGGTGGAAGGGCAAAGGCAAGGCAAGAGAGAGCAAGAGGGGTCCAAACTCCTTAAAAGTCCTCTTATAAGAACTCTACTCTGTGAACAAACCTATTCTTCTGATAATGGCATTAGTTCATAGATAAAAAATGTGTCCCCATGACCCACCTCTAGTTAGGCCCCATCTCCCAAATCCTGGCACATTCTCCCAACACCACCACATTGGGGATTGAGTTTCCAGGTCTTGAACTTTGGAGGACACATTGATACCATAGCATACAAAGAATTATAAATAATATCAATCAAATATGATAATTAGAATATTCAAGATTATGAGTGTCAAGGTTTTAAAAGCATATGAATAATCAATTTAAGTGAGATTCCAAGCCAAAACTACCTATTTTTGTTCTGTGAATGTATCAAACTATAGATAATAATAACCAATAGTTTTTTTCTAGGACATAGAAATCAATGACAGTGGGAAGAGTAGCTTCTACTTCCCAAGTATGGAGATGGTTTCTGAAGGCTACTTTTCCATTGCATGATGAATACACACGTGCACACACACACACACACACACACACACACACACACAGATGTTAGATTATCTGAAAATGCCTGACAGAAAAGAAAACAAGGAAATTAAAAAATTAGGAATGAAAATTATAGGATAATATTTGGTTGAAAAGCTTGTCAAATCCTACTAGGAAGGTAAGAATGAAACAACTAAGAGCTTATTTAAGTGTGGAATTGGGAAGAAATTTTGAGGAAACTTGATTTTAATATCTAGTAAAAGAGAATAGCAATTGTCTCCTGCCTAATTCCTATAAAAGATGAAATATATTAGATGGGAAAGGAAGTCTAGTTTATGCTCTCACAGACCTTCTAGAAAGATCAATTTCAATCAAAGCATCATAGTTCTTACTCTGAAAAGCCAGAAATAGTAAAAGGAAACAAAACAACTAAATACACAAAATATTGTATATTGTTAGTGGTAAAGTATCTTACAAAGACATTGTTATTTTTGAAGCATAAGCAGGAGGAACCCAATTCAATTAATCAAGTCTCTCATTTGCACATTGTAAAGCGACCTCTATCCTCTATTCTTCGTCAGAAGTTTCTCCGAATACATTTGAACTGGTTCAATGGAGAAATGCCTGCACACTGGGTGGCTAAAACCTCCAAAATTGCACTGCACTTCTAGTGAGCATCATTTTGATTCTGTTTATTTGCATCTGTTGTCACACCAAAAGTTCCCCAAATTAAACTTGATTTGTTTGTTTAATTTCTGCTCTCAGCTTTAATGCTTTCACTTTGGTTACTTCTGGTTTGAATCATTTTTATTTTACTTTTAAAATTTATCCTTTCACAAATAACCTTAATTGACATCTGAACAATTTTAGCTTTAGCTCTTATTCTTCGCTTGATCAAGCCCAGGGAATCTTTAGTTTTATTCACCTCTACCACAAATTATAAGTCCTAATTTATAGCATGTGTCATAGGAACTGGTGGCATTTCGCCTGGATGAGAAAGGATAACTTACTTAGGTTGCATCTCACTATAAGCTACTTTTGTTTTGTCTCCCAACTTCTTTTAAGCCAATGCTGAAATACTCAACAGTTCTGAAGAATGTCTCTAGATATACTGCTGGAATTATTATTATGCATGACATGGTGAAAACTATTAGGGCATAAAACAATACTTTATATATTCCCTCTTTTTAAGTTAGCCTTTCTCTCTCTCTCTCTTTTTTGGAATCCAGCTGAAGAGGTAGGCAGAGAATTGGGTTAGGACTTATATAAGACTAAAGCTCCCTTAGACCAGTGAACCCATGATTGAAATGTGACAAAGTTTTAGAAACTCCCGCACTTTAAGAGAGAGTACAACAATTATATCATGGGGCCTAGAATCAATAGAGTAAAATGCAGCACCTTCTCTCTCCCACCTCGAAACATTATTGAAATAAAACAACAGCTACCCTTAATGAAAAGAGTTTTTGATGATTTTCTTGAGATTATCTTCTCTTAATATGTGTAATAAATAGTTTCCATAATCTCATAATCCATGTATCTTGGTAGAGGTACTGTTAATACCTTGGATATAAATCTGAGCTCTTATCCTTGGTATAACAATATTTTCCCATGAAAGTAATTTTAGAGATTGCCCTGTTATAGTTATGCATATTAGATTAGCATTGAGAATAGTAGTTCTTAATGTAAATTTAATATGAACCAGCTAAAGACCAAATTTTATTTTTACTGTAGTCAAGCTGATTATCTTATTTGAATATTATTTGAAGCTTTGTTTCTCTGCAGGAAAGAATTAATATGATTAGCCAAAGGTGTGGGCTGTTTCTGAATAAATACCTAAATCCCTATTTGTTCTACCTATAATGCCCTGAGTCTTGTCTATCTTTTGTGATGTTTTCCTTAAGAATCAGAAACTCTCATATATATACACATATAGCTATTATTTTGTCCTGAAACTCTCTTCTACTAGATAGCTAATCTGTATCTATACATATTATATATAATATGCTATATATTATATATAATATAATATATGCTATATATACGTATATAATATATATTATATATATAACACAATATTATATATATATAATTCCCCTAGTTGAGATTATAAAAACAGAAAAGCATGGCTATACGCATCTCTTATAATTTCTAAGGGGTCAATGTGACCCATTAGAATTGCCCCCACAACCACTGATCTCTGACATTCTAGACACATAAAGCAAGGAAATCTAGGTTATGCAATTGATGTTGTCACAGTCTTGTAGGGTTTGAAGAGTGTAATTAATTAAAATATCTCCCAGAAATAGTTCATGTTAAACTAAGTTGTCTGACCATGCATTACAGAAAACTATTGTATTAAAGGATTATACTTGTGAGAGTTTATAATATCCACAAAGCTCAGAAGTAAATACTCAAGTAATATAAACTGTGGTGGGGTATTTCTAATGAAATCCACTTTTATATATGAGACAGGGAAATACAAATTTATCCATCAATGTTTCTCAGTGGAGACTTCTGGTAACATATCAGATTCTATCTTTTTCCTTTTCCCACTAATCACTGGCCCTACAGAGGTGAATAGTCTCCTATGTTACATGTTCTTCATTTCATAAATAATATGACCTTCTTGTTTCCCCATTTTTCTGAACTATAATTTTAGATGGAATGCAGATATATGCATTTTAGCTTATAGATTCACATAATTCTGGAAATATTTTTAAAATAGTATATGTTTATATTATCAAGAAAATATATGACTGTGCCAAAGCATATCTAGTATCTGATGATTTCTTACCATTTGTACTACCACCATCCTGGTCCAGGCCACTGCCACCTTAAGCTTGGATTATTGTAAGAGTGTTAACCACTCATCCCTCAGGGACTTTGTACTGGCTATTACTTTGCCCTGAAACTCTCTTCTCCCAGATAGCTAATCTGTCTGTTTCTCTCATTCACTTTCTTTGGGTCTCTGTTCACATATTGCCTTAAAGACGAGTTCTCCCTTGACAACCCTAAATAAAACAGCACATGCTCCAACTTGCCCCAGACTAGATCTGTACTCATCCAGGGCTATATATTTTTCTCCATAATACTTAATGAGACTTACGTCTTAGTTCATTATCTGATTGTATTGCTAGACTTCAGGGAAGAATTCTGTTCATATAATTTATGTACATTACTACAGTACATAGAATGATGACTGGCATATAATAGATAAATAAATCAAGATAGATAAATGAATAAGTAATACAATTTGTTAAATGAATGGCTAGGATCATTGCTTGATAACAGAATTTTGTTAACTATTAGATTAATAGCAATTTTTAAAGCTGATAGGTGAGGTAAGGCCACTTCTTCGCTTCTATAAACTTTAAAACTGACTTAATCCTTGTACATCAGAATTATTTGAAGAATAGAAACCCAAATATATATTGATGTGAAGTAATTTTAAAAAGTATTCCCACAAATTAATACATATTACTATTATCTATCCATAAATACTGTCTCCAGAATATTCGGCAAACTGCCATAGTGTCATACCAGGCAGTGGCTCAGCAGTAGATGATCAATTCCTCAATGCCTATTTTCAGTATGATACAAATCCATTTCTTAGCCCTGCATTACAAATTAATCTTAATTAGGAAAAATAAAAAAAGGAACATTCAAGAATATCTACTCATTCTCCTGAAAAGCCATGTGACTTATAAGGTTAACCCAACACCTGTGGCATCTGTGACGAAGAGCCAGTGCAGAGGACTGCACTGAAAGTAGGAGAAATAATAGTGATAACTAAGATGCAAGGGAAAATCATTATTGAATACATTGTATTGTACCCTTGAGATGAAAGGAGAGGTTAGAGAAAAGATGAATATAGATTTGGAGAAGAAAAAAAAAAAAGCAAATAAATACACAGCTCTAGAATACTGAAGTCTAAGGGACCTATGAAAGAGATTCACAGCCTCAAAGTCACAGAAACACTTGAGATAGAAGAGCTTCTTAGGGATCAAAATGCTAAAGGAAAAATCTGGAAAATATGGCAAGGTGAACAACTCATATACCAAAATTGAAAGAAGAATTTCAAAAATATAAATAGGAGAGTTACCAAGTTTTTAAGAGACATAACTATTATGACCAGAACACATATTTCATATACTTAATAAAGCATTTTTCTTTGTTTAAAATAATTTGAAGAGCAATTTTCAACAGTGTTTTTGAAAAAGGGATATTTCACCAACTTGCATATGCTAAATGGTCAATAATTTCATCACATTTAATACAAATTTTAAATATCATTTTAGAAAACCATTTTTATGGAGGAAAAAATCTCAAGAAGAGCTAATTATTATACTTCTCTCTAATGGCAGATCAATTTTTCTCTCTGTTACTGTCTAATAATCTTGATTGTACTATACACCATCATATTAGAAAATTTGGGCTGTGAAAGTGTTGCATATTTCACAGCAATATATTTTCAACAATTATTTTATGTTCTTGTATGAAACAGAAGTCATCTTTTAAGAACACAGAGTAGTTTTGAGAAAAGAAATAATAATGCTCAACCTGGCTTACAGGATTTAAACATTATTTATATATCCAAGACCAACTTTAAGAAAAGCACCAAGAGAATTGAACTTTGCTTTGAAACAAAGGGATTGTTGAGCAGTACTCTGCAGAACATGTTTCATTCATCATCTTCTTGAGGGATATTTTGATATGAAGTTTAATTTGAGACATCAGTTACCATCTCTAAAGAATCTCACAAAGCTTATTTTCTACCATTCCTTTTTTTTCAGTTGTCGGGAATGGAACTAATCAAGTTGTCAGGAATGGAACTGATCCAAAGTGCTTTTATGATCTGCAATTTCAGAAATAATCCTCATCCACCCAACTCAAATATGTACATAGGTCTCTCTTACTTGCTTAGAAAAAGATTTTTGTTATTAATTTAAAAGTTAGGCTAACTTTTTTTTTTAGTGAACACAGAATGAATACAATAACCCTTAGCTATTTCAGACAACACAGAGAATATGACAAATGATATTTTCTAAGATATGACTGAAAAGGCAAAATGGAAATAGTTTATATTTAAGACCAAGAATGTTATTTAAAAGAACTGAAAACAGGCCACATGTTTTGCCTTTGGAAAATGTAAAATAAGATTAATTCTAATAAAAATGACATTGTGTTATACTACAGAATAAATTAAAATTCATAGATTGAAAGGAGAAAAAGAATGGATTATTAAGGAAAGGAACACAGGTTTTTGTTGAAAAAATCCAACTGATATTTGGAGCTTTAATTAGTAGTAAGAGAATTTTAGGTTTGTCAAACAACACACAGTAATTTCATGAGGAAGTTGTTATAAGCTAATTTGATATGAATGGAAACAGATCTAAATTTATTCTGAAAGATCTTATATGCATTATGTTCCCCCAAGTGAGGCTGATACTTAGATACTGTGAGATAATTTTTGTTATGAACCATATAAAATAAGTAAAAATAGTCTTATATTTCATTGCTCTCTGGGAATTCTCCAATGGTATGGAAAATCGCTATATTCCTGAGATGATGTCATATAATATCCAACTACACAGTTACCTGAATGTATTAATATAATTGATGAATGGACAATATGTCATGATAGTCAATACTGTTCTCAAATTTTCATAGTGATGTCCCATTTCTTAAGCATATCAATATAACCCATTCAAGTGGAAAATAATCTATCATCAGCAAGAATTTCTATTGAACATTTCCTTAAAATTCCTATAGTGAGATGCAGATACCCCAGAACAAATTAAAACAAGTGACATGATACATTGTTTATCATACCTTCCTCACCACAAACACTACTAAATGCCTATTTACACACATGGAAATAGAACATTTTAATTTTATTTCAGTATTTTGGGGGGGACATGTGGTTTTGGTTATATGTGTAAGTTCCTTCTTGGTGATTTCTTAGATTTTGGTGCACCTGTCACCCCAGTAGTTTACATTGTACCCAGTGTGTATTCTTTTATCCCTCACCCCACTCCCACTCTTTCCCTCAAGTCCCCAAAGTCTATTATATCATTCTTATGCCTTTGCATCCTCATAGCTTAGCTCCCACTTATACGTGAGAACTTACAATATTTTATTTTCCATTCTTGAGTAACTTCACTTAGAATAATGGTCTCCAACTCCATCCAGGCTGTTGTGAATGTCATTATTTCATTCATAAATGTAGAGTTTTGAATTTCTATTTCTTAATACACTACCAGCAACATGACAGAAAACTAGAAAAAAACATTGAGTTATCAGTTATGACTTAAAGTCTATTAATGGTTCTTCCAACAAGTACTTTCCGTTCTGGTAAATCATTTAATCACTCTGGAAAGCCTATAAATGGACTGGGTGCAGTAGCTAATACCTGTAAGTCTACTGTTTGGGGTGGCCTAGACAGAGGGATCGCTTGAGGCCAGGAGTTTGGGACCAGTCTGGGCAACATAGCCAAACCATGTCTCTTCAAAAAATTTCAAAAATTAACCTGGCATGAGCCTGGGAATGGTGGCTCACACCTGTAATCCCAGCACTTTGGGTGGCCGAGACGGATCACAGGGTCAGGTGTTCGACACCAGCCTGACTAACATGGTGAAACCCCATCTCTACTAAAAATACAAAAATTAGGTGGGTGTGGTGGTGGGCGCCTGTAATCTCAGCTACTCAGGAGGCTGAGGCAGGAGAATTGCTTGATTGCTTGAACCCGGGAGGCGGAGGTTGCAGTGAGCCGGATTGCACCATTGCACTCCAACCTGGGGGACAGAGCGAGCCTCCGTCTCAAAAAAAAAAAAAAAAAAATTTAACTTGGCATGCTAACACGTGCCTGTAGTTCTAGCTACTTGGGAGACTGGGGCAGAAGGATTACTTGAACCTAGGAGGATAAGGCCATGGTGAGTTGTGATTATTTAATTAGAGCAAGAACCTGTCTCTTGAAAACAATGACTGTAAATGAATTGGCTAATTTTATTAAATTTCTTTATTATTTTATGAACTCCTGATTTTCTTACCAGATAGTTTTATCACATGTATAGGTCACTAAATAACTGTTAAACAATAACATCATTTACAAATGTGAAGTGCTTACATTTAGCTAAATGAAATAATTAAATGCATTTTATGCAGTACCAAGGGTCACATTTAACAAAATAGTTGTAGTTTTTTTCTAATATTGATTCTTGTGTATGTTTTCTTGATACACAAAAATTAAAAAGACAACAGAGTAGAGATTAAGAGTATGGGACTCTGGAGCTGGAACAATAATGTTTGAATTTCACCCCTAATAACTTACTAGCTCTGTCTTCTTGTGGAAGTTATTTAACTTGGATTCTTAGAGTTTTCTCCTCAGAGAAAAGGAAATAATAAGAGTACTTATCTCATAGTGTTGCTGTAAAGAATAAGAGAGCCAGTTGAAGTTGGTGCTAGCTATTGGTTTTATAATTCCTTCCATTTTCCCACATTAACTTTTTTTTCACATGTTAGGTTTTGTTTTATAATGTTTTCATATTCAAGAGCAAACTTGACAGTTCAAGATGGATCTCAGAGGTCTTCAGGGTAAAAACTAATTTCATCACCATCACCATTATATTTATGTTGTTTGTGTTAAGATACAATGTGCTCACCACATTTACTTCTTAAAAGTTACATAATTGTAAATTTAGAAAACCCCATTGTCTCAGCCCAAAATCTCCTTAAGTTGATAAGCAATTTCAGCAAAGTCTCAGGATACAAAATTAATGTGCAAAAATCACAAGCATTCGTATACACCAGTAACAGACAAACAGAGAGCCAAATCATGAATGAACTTCCATTCACAATTGCTTCAAAGAGAATCAAATACCTAGGAATCCAACTTACAAGGGATGTAAAGGACCTCTTCAAGGAGAACTGCAAACCACTGCTCAGTGAAATAAAAGAGGACACAAACAAATGGAAGAACATACCATGCTCATGGATAGGAAGAATCAATATCGTGAAAATGGCCATACTGCCCAAGGTTATTTATAGATGCAATGCCATCCCCATCAAGCTACCAATGAGTTTCTTCACAGAATTGGAAAAAACTGCTTGAAAGTTCATATGGAACCAAAAAAGAGCCTGCATTGCCAAGACAATCCTAAGTCAAAAGAACAAAGCTGGAGGCATCACGCTACCTGACTTCAAACTATACTACAAGGCTACAGTAACCAAAACAGCATGGTACTGGTACCAAAACAGAGATATAGACCAATGGAACAGAACAGAGTCCTCAGAAATAATACCACACATCTACAGCCATCTGATCTTTGACAAACCTGAGAGAAACAAGAAATGGGGAAAGGATACCCTATTTAATAAATGGTGCTGGGAAAACTGGCTAGCCATAAGTAGAAAGCTGAAACTGGATCCTTTCCTTACTCCTTATACAAAAATTAATTCAAGATGGATTAGAGACTTAAATGTTAGACCTAATACCATAAAAACCCTAGAAGAAAACCTAGGTAGTACCATTCAGGACATAGGCATGGGCAAAGACTTCATGTCTAAAACACCAAAAGCAATGGCAGCAAAAGCCAAAATTGACACATGGGATCTAATTAAACTAAAGAGCTTCTGCACAGCAAAAGAAACTACCATCAGAGTGAACAGGCAACCTACAGAATGGGAGAAAATTTTTGCAATCTACTCATCTGACAAAGGGCTAATATCCAGAACCTACAAAGAACTCAAACAAATTTACAAGAAAAAAACAACTGCATCAAAAAGTGGGCAAAGGATATGAACAGACATTTCTCAAAAGAAGACATTCATACAGCCAACAAACACATGAAAAAATGCTCATCATCACTGGCCATCAGAGAAATGCAAATCAAAACCACAATGAGATACCATCTCACACCAGTTAGAATGGCGATCATTAAAAAGTCAGGAAACAACAGGTGCTGGAGAGGATGTGGAGAAATAGGAACGCTTTTACACTGTTGGTGGGATTGTAAACTAGTTCAACCATTATGGAAAACAGTATGGCGATTCCTCAAGGATCTAGAACTAGATGTACCATATGACCCAGCCATCCCATTACTGGGTATATACCCAAAGGATTCTAAATCATGCTTCTATAAAGACACATGCACACATATGTTTATTGTGGCACTATTCACAATAGCAAAGACTTGGAATCAACCCAAATGTCCATCAGTGACAGACTGGATTGAGAAAATGTGGCACATATACACCATGGAATACTATGCAGCCATCAAAAAGGATGAGTTTGTGTCCTTTGTAGGGACATGGATGCAGCTGGAAACCATCATTCTTAGCAAACTATCACAAGAACAGAAAACCAAACACTGCATGTTCTCACTTACAGGTTGGAACTGAACAATGAGATCACTTGGACTCGGGAAGGGGAACATCACACACCGGGGCCTATCATGGGGAGGGGGGAGGGGGGAGGGATTGCACTGGGAGTTATACCTGATGTAAATGACGAGTTGATGGGTACTGACGAGTTGATGGTTGCAGCACACCAACATGGCACAAGTATACATATGTAACAAACCTGCACGTTATGCACATGTACCCTAGAACTTAAAGTATAATAATAATAATAAATAAATAAATTTTAAAAAATAAAAAAATAAAAAATAAGATGGTGTTAGTCTTAAATAATTATGCATTTGAAGAAAATTTTCAATGTGCTTTCACAGAAGTACAGTAATGCATATTTTATTTTTGTTGTAATCACAACTGTGATTAAGTAATCACAATGTGATTACTTATCACTTTTATTGTATTTCATTCAGTTCAGTTGACTTAAACTTTCTATATACAGTAGCTGATAATTGGATTTATCTGTTTTGACAAACATTGTGTATTAGTCTGTTCTCACACTGCTATCTAGAAATACCCAAGGCCGAGTAATTTATAAAGGAAAGAGGTTTAATTAACTCACAATTCCGCATGGCTGGGGAGGCCTCAGGAAACTTACAATCGTGGCAGTTGGCAAAGAAGAGGCAGGTACCTCTTTACAGGGTGGCAGAACGAAGTGAGTGCAAACAGGGGAAATGCCAGACCGTTATAAAACCATCGGATCTCATGATATTCGCTCACTATCACAAAGATAGCACGGAAAGAACTGCCCTCATGATTGAATTACCTCCTCCTGATCCCACCATTGATACGTGGGGATTACAATTTAAGATGAGATTTTGGGTGGGGATGGAGTCAAACCATATCACATGACTACACAGTGATCCTGAAATTGTCTAAGTTAGCTAGATAAATTAAATGATACAAAGTAATCTAATCTAAGAGTTACTTAGCTCACCCACATGACCTCAACAAAGCAGATAGAAAAGGCAGGAACCAATTTAATTCAATGGAATTGAACAAAGGGAATGTAGTGGTAAACATTGCCATTATTTTCCTTGTATTATTGGGATAAGATTCTCTTAATTCCTTTAACATATCTGGCTGGTAATGGATGCAGTAGTAATAAGTGGTTTGGGACCATGACTTAACTGTATTGTGGCTGCCCTGTTTTAGCTATCTTCTCAAGGGAAAAACTGAGTAACTGACCTGAGTTTTAAAGAATTATATAAAAAAGTCTTATCTTATTCACAGCAACCTCTGTCTCTCTCTGTTTTTTTACAAATGTCTACTACAGGGAACCACTTTATTGATCAAAACTTTCCCTATTTTCATATATATTCTGAACTAAAAAATAGCTAACCATTGTGCCTATTGCTTTGTAAATCTGAAATGACTGTTTAAGTTGTGGGAAAGCATGCATAAAAATAAAGATGTCAAATATTAAGTTGCCCCTTTAGATCTCTTCCCGTACCTGAAGATAGGACGCATCTTCACTAATTATCGTTTAGAAACGTCGTCTCCCTAAGATACCCAATCTTGATGTATGAACACTATGTCAAAACTGATTCTATGTGTTATTCCTATTTTAATGTCAGTATGAATATATTTAGCTATGCCTTAATTGATAAAGACATGACCTGGTCTGAGAAAATGACATGGAAAAGGACTATGGACTCTCCGTCTCTTTAGAATCTCAAAAAAACCACTTTTATTTTAAGAGTAATCATTTCCTTGATCATCCATTTCCTGGGAGGGTTCTTCAAATGAGAACATGTGAGATTATTTTAGGTTGACAGCTCTCTAGTGGCAGCTTACTTAAACCAGTAATAAGCTCATTAAATCTAAAGATTTCATAGAAACTGTGATAAGAGACACAATCAACTTAAGGGCTTTTCAGGGAAAAAAAATCATAAAAGTCTACTTTAGAACAACTGAATAAGAGCTATTTGATTGCCACCTTTCCAAGTACCACCAAGTCACTCTGATATTGATAGATAATGAATACCAGAAACTCACTAGGCTCAATGCTCATTTCAGCAACGTTCACCTTGCTTGGAATGCTCTTCATTCCTTTCATCTATCAAAATCCTGTCCACTTATCAAGGCTGAGCTCAATATTTCTCTTCCGTAAATGTTTCCCTGACTCTGACAGCCTTCAATTATTTCCTCCTTCTCTGAATTCTGATGACAATTTTGTATCAATGATTTGTTTAGGACTTAATCATAGTATCTTGCTTTCAACTTCTATTTTAATGGCATGAACTTGTTTTACAAAATTATTTATTAACTTTTTCTATTTGGCAGGACATGCAAAATCCTAGGAGCTTATCCAGTCTGAAAACATTCTGATCTTTCACAGGTTAAATTATTTGGAAGACAAACTTGGAGACAGATGTTATTATGCAAAATATTTACTAGGAAAATGTTTATCTTTGGGTAAACACCTGTGGACAGGGGATAAAGAGAGTAACTGAGGAGAAAAATCAGTCAGGCTGCACTGCACTTTATCTTTACAACCATCTCAAACGACCTAACAGAGAGCTCTGAAACTGGGATGGCTTTTCAGAAGGGTCCTACACTGGAACAAGGGAGGCAGGTCTTTACATATCTCACGAAGCACTCGATAGCTTACCTCACTAGAGGTAAGCTGTCCAGGGAAGGTGGGTGAGGCAACTCTGTCTACTCAAGGGTAATATATAAATATAACTGAAAACTGAACGATGTCTACTGGGAGTCCCAGCAATTGGAAAATTAAGTATTTTTGTTTTGAATAGAGGTTTAGGTGACATATTCCAGTATCCACTACACATCCTTAAATGAAAACTGGTCAGGAGTGCAACTCAAATATGTTATTATCTACATCAACAAAGATGAAATATGGTGCTGTAGAAAACTATACCCAAACAAATAAAGAATGTGAAATGCATTTATATTTGTGCTTCTATGCAAAGCAGAACAATGCTACAGGATTATTCTGTCTTCAGAGTTTCCCAAGAGATTGTGTGAGTCCTTTGTCAAGACTGCATTGCAGACCAACTTTTCCATCTGCCCAGGTCTGCCTTCTTTTTTCTGTTGCATTCTTGTTTTCCAAAGAGCATGCCTCCTAATAAAATTCCTGTTTGATAATATATATTTCAATATTTAAGAGCATATATAGATGGTCCCTGGTATTAGTAAATGCAAATATGACTTTGTTGCTTCTTTTGAACTTCCTGGAGCACTTGGACGTCTAGAACAACTGCTTCAAAACAGCAAAGAAGTTATTGAATCTAATATTACCACGTGGGATAAAAAAGCCCACTATAACATTTATTGTATGGTATATTTAATAGATAAATAGACTTTGGACTGGAAAGTCTTTCCTTAATGTGATGTCAGCTTCTACCGGGATAGCAGGAGGCCACAACCACACGGTAACTGCTTGTAGAGTATAAAACGGCTGATTGGTGTTACTTTAATGAAATCTCAAGACCCAGTGATAAGCTGAAGGTGGGAGCATCAGTGAAGATCTCAGATTATAAGGCGGTATAGAGCAGCAATGCATTATGAGAGAGGTATGTTGTATATAGTACGTATGAGGAATGAAAGTAAGTTGTCACTAGACATCAGAGGAATTTAGGAGAGACGAATTCTTAGAGAATAATTTAGTAGTGAAGAGGTCATATTAAAGATTTGAGGGGCATTCCATCATTGGAAAGGAAAGAATGGATAAAAGGATTGGGGACATAAGGGATATGAGAAATTAGTCTTAAAACTTCACAGATATTAAATTAAAATGCAAAATAGCAAATATAGGCAATGTAACGATATTTTTCACGTTAGTTTTACAAGTATGTGTATGCATGTGTTTTCTATGGATTGTAGGAAAATAGCCATAATCTGGTAAAAAAGCAAGCAACATAAATACTAACTATTCAGTATGTACCAAATAATTCATTCATATCTAGTACTCAACAAAATAATATCTAATACAAAAAGTATTCATTGAGTATCTGCTATCAGCCAGTAAGTGATCTTGAGACTGAGGCTAAATAATGAATAAAACAGGAAAAATTCCTGTGCTTCTGATTATTTCATTCTAATAAATAAGAAATCACATTCTTAAAGATCTTCTTTCCAATCATTTTCTAATATTTCCTCACATATTGGAAAGGCTAATATATTAAAAACTGGATACCAAACTCCATCTTGCTAGGATTCTAGGTGAAAACTAATGTGTGCCTGGTAGATAAACTCATATGTGATTTGAAATTAGAAATACAATAGAAGCCATCTTCTACCCTTGTTTCAAAGTGGGCACACCTATGTAAACATATCCCTAAAATCTGAAGAAGCTGAGAGGCCAAAGACAAATCCACTTTCTCAAAAGTTAACATTTAATAAAGACTTAGGAACAGAAGCCATGTCTGTGTCTCAGGCAGGGGTGAGACAAGATGATGTATCCCTGCACCATTACCCCCTTGACCCAGAGCTTATATACGATAGTAGAGGGGTGGTTCTGAAGGGATTTGAAGGACAATTGAAGTACAATAACATCAAGGCTGTTTTAACCTAAGGCTCTTATTTATGGTAAGTATGTGCTCTTACACAAGGAACAATAGATAAACTGGAAATCTTAGAGCTTTTCCTGGAATTGGGGTTAGTCAGAAGTCAATATGGAGGAACAGCATCCAAGATGGACTTGCTTTGGTCTCCACATTCCTTTATTAACTTATTTCCTGCTGGCAAACTTGCTGATGAAATTTTTCCTACAGAGTTTTGTCTCAAAAATGGACGCCGAGAAACAATTGTGGCAGCAGAAGAATGAAGGATTCTTGATTCTATGTTTGTGAATACATATAAAGATATACGTTCTTATACTCAAGACTTGTGTTGCAATTTCATGGGTAGTAGATCACTAGTGACTCCGTTGTTTTAATTTTTCTAGTAATTATTCTAGACTTACAGTTTTGGCTGCTCCTAAGACATTTCAACAATTTTGTTAGTGAGAGGTTACAATGTGCTAGCAGCCCTCACTCTCAGCGCCTCCTCAGCCTCTGGCCTCGGAGTCCACTCTGGTGGCGCTTAAGGAGCCCTTCAGCCTGCCACTGCATTGTGGCAGCCCCTCTCTGGGCTGGCTGCGGCAGGAGCATCCTCCCTCTTCTTGCCGGGAGGTGTGGAGGGAGAGGCATGGGCCAGAATCGGTGCTGCGCCCGTGCTCGGGGGCCACTGCGAGTTCCCGCAGGTGCGGGCTCTGCGAGCCCTGCACACGGAGCAACCAGCCAGGACCGCAGGCCCAGGGCAGTGAGGGACTTAGCACCCAGGCCAGCAGCTGCGGAGGTTGTGCGGGGTCCTCCAGCAGTGCTGGTCCGCTGGTGCTGCACTCAAATTCTTGCTGAGCCCTAGCTGCCTCCCCACAGGGTGGGGCTCGGGACCTGCAGCCAGCCATATCTGAGCTCCTCCCCCTGTGGTAGGCTCCTGTGCCGCCTGAGCCTCCCCAATGGGAGCCGCCCTCTCTTCCGTGGCGCTCCGGTCCCATGGACAGCCCAAGGGCTGAAGAGTGCAGGCTAGGGATTGGCCTGGCAGCTCTGCCTGCAGCCCTGGTGCAGGATCCAGTGGGTGAAGCCAGCTGGGCTCCTGAACTGGATGGGGACTTGGAGAACTTTTATATCTAGCTGGAGGATCGTATGTGCACCAATCAGCACTCTGTGTCTAGCTCAGGGTTTGTAAATACACCAATCAGCACTCTCTGTCTAGCTCAAGGTTTGTGAATACACCAATTGGCACTCTGTATCTAGCCAACCTAGTGGAGACTTGGAGGACTAGCACTCCCTGACTGTGTGTCTAGCTTAAGGATTGGAAATGCACCAATCAGCACTCTGTGTCTAGCTCAAGGTTTGTAAATGCACCAATTGGTACTCTGTATCTAGCTAATGCTTTATCTAGCTAACTAGCACTCTGTGACTCTGTGTCTAGCTCAAGGATTGTAAATGCACCAATCAGCACTCTGTCAAAACGGACCAATCAGCTCTCTGTAAAATGGACCAATCAGCAGGATGTGGGTGGGGCCAGATAAGCAGGAATAAGAGCAGGTTGCTGGAGCCAGCAGTGGCAGCCCACTGGGGTCCCCTTGCACACTGTGGAAGGTTTCTTTTTTCGCTCTTTGCAATGAATCTTGCTGCTGCTCACTCTTTGGGTCCACGCTGCCATTATGAACTGTAACACTCACCGCGAAGGTCTGCAGCTTCACTCCTGACAGCGAGACCACAAACCCACTAGAAGGAAGAAGCTCCAGGCACATCTGAACGTCTGAGGGAACAAACTCCAGACACACCATTTTTAAGAACTGTAACACTCCGCGAGGGTCCGCGGCTTCATTCTTGAAGTCAGTGAGACCAAGAACCCATCAATTCCGGACACATTAGTATTTAATTATCTACATAGAAGTCCTTCTTATTCAAAATACCTAAAGTGATTCCTGTTTCTCTCACTGTACTCATACTGCTAGTTCAGGTACAACATTGTCCTATCACTCAAGATGTTTATAATGTAAAAAAAATCAGTTAGCATATACATCTTATTAGAGGTTGGTTATATTCTTATATTCTCTTTCTAATTCATTTATCAGACTGGATACATCTACAGGACAGTAAAATTAATCCAAATACATAGAAATAATACTCTGGTTTGCTTTGCTAGATAAATGCAAACAACATCTTTTGCATGATAACTAGACTTAATTATTTTCAGTAATAATGAAATAATCTTGAACAATTATTTTCCTGTTAGCAGTGGACTTCCAATGCAATTAAATAATAGAGTTTTCCCAGTCCTCAGTATGACTCCTATTGAGTACAAGACATAGTATTTGCTTCCATTCTATGATGATAAACCCAGAGACAACTTTCATATCTCACCCTAAGGAAGATGTGTTTACATTAGAGAATAATGTACTACTTCTCTCTTTCTGGTATAGAAGTAGTAGATGTGACAGCTGCCATAGATAAAGGCTCTTAATTTCAGGATTCTTCTTTTGTGAAAACTTCTGTTTTTGCTTAACAAGGATGTTCAACTTCCTGGCCTTTTGTACTTAATTCTTGATACTTAATATTTGACTACTAAGCCAATACTATTTTGTATGTATGCAATGCATGAATGCATTCTAGGTTTTGTCACACATGTCCTGGTTAGTTAAGAAACATGTTTGATAGCAGGGAAACAATTCCCGAAGCATACTACCTTAAGCAAGATAAAAGCTCACGTAAAATTCCAGAAGTAGGCTGTCCGGGCCTGCTATGGCAATGTTCAGTCATCATGGACCCTTCATGATTAAAGATGGAACTGTAGCCCTCACATCCATATTCAAAGCAACAGAATGAAGAAAATGGTAGTAGAAGAGGGCCTGCAGTCCCCATTTAAAGACAGATGCCATAAGAGGCTACTTCTGCTTATATTCCACTAGACAAATTTTAGGTACATGGCCAGACCTAGCTGCAAGAGAGACTAGGAAATACTGTCTTTATACTGAGTGATCATATGTCTAGATAGGTATCTACTGCAGATAAATAAGGGGAGAATACTTACTAGTGAGACGTTAACAGTATCTGCTCTACCTTATGAAAGAGATAATTCTAATCTTGTAAAAACTCTATAAACTACAACATGATTCACTTTTTAGGCTAGTATAAATTTTTACAACCCAAAACAGGCATGGACAAAATAAGAAAATATAATATAGACCAATCTAGTAAAATGCTCAAATTAAAAAATGCTAAATAAAATACACACACACACAGTTACCAGCAGTGTGCTTATTTTTGGAATTTTTATTGGAGGTGGTTCATCCAGAGAAAACAGAACATTTCTTAATAAAAAAGACAGCTTTAATAGATGAAAGAACAAAAAAAATGGTAATTTTCACAGGTAGAAAAAAACACATTAACAAAAATTGAAAGGGTATTTAGTCAATCATTCAACATCTACATATTTGAGACTTACTATGTATCAGGTAGTTACAATTTCAGGAACTGGGGATAAGATGATAAATTTTTTAAAAATCTTACTCTTATAAAGCATAAATTCCAGCAAAAATATATCTTAAGAAATTAATTATAAAGGACGATTGCTTAACCTGAAAAAAGGTATCTATCAAAAGCAGGTCAGTTATAATACTTGATGCTGACACTTTACAGGCTTTCCCACCAAACATATAAATAAGTGTGAACGCTTTATATCACTGCTATTTTACACATTATTTGAGAGGCCCTGGCAATTACAATAAGGAAAAATATGACTTGGAGAGAGAACTTTTAGAAAAAAAACAGATTAAAGACACTTGTCCTCTTATGAAATTGAGACAGAAGATTTGTATGTGAAACTAAAACAACATGATTATCTCTAAATATTTTCAAGTAAAATTTACTACATAGCATGAACAGATGAACACCTCAAAAAGAGTTCTTTCAAGTTAGTAAAGATATAATGCGCTATTTAGAATGTGATACTAATACAACGGAGGCTTTTTATGAAAAAATTACTTTAGATATTTTCCTTATGCAAATAGAAACTAGTAATCTTAAATAAGAAGGTCAAATCTTTGAAACTAATAAAAAATAAGGAAGACTACATTATGCCTTTAATAAAAGTGTAGGAAAAAGTACAACTAATTAAACTGAGAAAAAAATTAATTTGAATACACTAATTTTAATTGTTTTTCACAAGATATCACCATCAGTGAAGTGAAATTACAAATCTCAGAATCAATTTGTTTTTACCACATATCCAATGTCAACAAACAAATAAAAAAGCAAACAATTCAACATACTAATAATAAAATTTACTCAAAACATAAAGCTTTGTATAATATACACTCAGTTCTGTAAATAATTAGGAAAATGCAAACCAAAATAATCTTGACTAATTCAACATACTTCAGATTAGCAATCTTTATAAAGTGTGTTATAAAAGTATTTTAGATATGATTGAATAATTTTGGTGGAATTCAGAATTTGTACAAATTTGTTGGATAGAAAACTGGAAGTTGATAATACTAGAATATAATAATCCTAGTATTCACTTCTGAGCCAGGACCCTAGAAAAATCCTCACTCATCTGCCCAAACATACATATATAGGTATAACCATTGGAGCCTTGTTTGCAAAATCGAAAGTTATAACTAACTTAGTTACTACAAGTAAATTGATGAATAAAGTGGATATTTTACAACAAATCATATATAAAATGTGATTTATAAAGTCTGTCAGAATAAATACATATCAAAAACATGATATTGAAAGAAAAATTACACTATGGAATGATAAGTATTATCCAAAATACAGTGCATTCTTTTTAAAAATATTCTTATGTAGAAATAATATGAAGACATGCAAAAATACTAAATATTAAATATACTGTAATGATTAGATGAAGAAAGAAAAGAGAAGAGAATAATGTTTGATTGCTTTTATTATCTTGAAGTATTAACAAAACTAGAAAAGAAAATATTGGATATCCTGGTTATTTTCCCTTCATTTGAAGTTTATTTTAATGAAGATGATTTCAGCAGAAAACAATAATTACAGTTTTAAGATAGCCAATTAGTTACTATGCATTTGCTGTGGTGTTAAGGTCTCTAAAAGCAATAAACACTTGCTTCCAGTTAATTTTAAAGCCCTTTGGTTCATTGTTACTATTTAATTTCCAAAGTAATTTCCATGCTGATTAAAACCTTTAGTACCTGCACTGAAGGATCCTATCAAAAGCAACTTAATTTTTTATGAATCTTAAAAAAATAAATCTAGCCTTAGAAAATTTGAAGTAACAAAATGTGGTAACAGGGAAAGTGTTGCATTACAGGGTTGAGAATGGTGCTCTCATAAGCCATGAGCCACTTCCTCACTTAACCTTTTCCCTCAGGTACAATTAATTATTAAAAATTTATTGAACAACATGTAAATTTAGAAGAGCAAATGTTTGCAAATAAGTCTTCATTCTCTATTCTTATTTTCCACACAATTTTGAGCCTTCATAAAAGGAAATTTTTATGGTCGGCTACAGTCTCCAGATTGAAAAGAGGTGAAAAGATTTGTATCTGAAACTATTCATTCAACAGTTTTGAGCACCTAATAGATGCAAATACTGTGCTGCAATTTGAGGCTACAAACAGGTGAAAAGTGTGGTTCCTGCCTTCAGGAGTTAAGTTTAATTTTTTTAGTTGATGATAATATTAGAATAATCAAGTAAATGTATGTGTTGGAAAATAATCTATTCTGTGACTACTACATCAAGAGCATCCAATAGAGCCAATGTAACATTGTGATTAAAAATGTCAGTATTGACTCTGCTACACACTACCTATGTGACCTTGAAAAATTATGTAACTTCTTTAAACCTTGATTTCCTCATTGGTAAATAAAACTAATAATATTTCATTGAATTGTTGTTTGGAAGAAATTATGTTACTGCACATAGTGAAATGTTTGAAACCAGTGTGACTTTGCTAATTATATTGTTATTAGGTTCTCACTTCAAAATGTTATGATGCCAGCAAAACTATTTAATAAACTGATTATTTTCCATGCAACACATTATAGATTGACTATTGAAATGAAAGCTCCCTTTGGAAATAACTTAATTACCTTTAATTGTGAACAAAATGCTCAGCTATTATATGCAGCTTATTTTCACAATGTGATCCTTATGAATGAAATGCATTTTGAATTAATAATAAAGCCAACTCTAAGCCAACTTCAGTTTTGAAATATTTTGTGCAAAATATGTCATATATATAGACACATTCAGTTCTGGCTTTTATGTTGAAATAAAAGAAGATCAAAGAAGGTTAATAATATAGAGAAATGATCCTTTTAAGGTGCTCTACAGAAGGAATATCGTTGAATTTTGACAAAAATAATATGAATTATAGGCACAAACATTTGTGTTGATAAAATCCTTGATTAACCATCTTGAGTCAATAGCATATGAGCATTTATATAAGATAATAAAATAAGGAAAAAATACTTGAATAAAAGAAGTAATAAAGTTATAAATCACTGAAAGACAAGAAAAGATTCTCAAACTGTGAGATAGAATATTCATTACTAAGAATGTCATCAGTTTTAGAAGAGATCATTCAAATGTCTCTGGTATACAGCATTCTGCATACTCTTTTGTGTCATACAGTAGTTCCCCCTTATTCATGTGGGATATGTTTCAAAACCCCCACGAGATGCCTGAAACCACAAAAAGTACCAAGTCATGTAAACGATATGTATTTTCCTATACATACATACTATGTATTGTGGATATGCTGGGTAGAGCGATGGTTCAGATCCCAGGCAGGAAGGAGCTGGACAGCAAAAGACTTTATCATACTACTCAGAATTGTGCTCAATTTAAAGCTTTTAAAATATTCATATTTTGAATTTTTCATTCAGTATTTTTGAACCATGGTTGGCCACAGGCAGCTGAAACTGCAAAAAAGATGAGAAGAGACTACAGTACTTGTATCTGCTCTTTTAATTTATTTTTTATTTTATTTTATCTATGTTTTTGATACTGAGTTTTGCTCTTGTTGCCCAGGCTGAAGTGCAGAGGTGCAATCTCTGCTCACTGCAACCTCTGCCTCCCAGGTTCAAGCCATTCTCCTATCTCTGCCTCCTGAGTAGTTGGGATTACAGGCACCAACTACCATGCCTAGATAACTTTTTGTATTTTTAGTAGAGAGGGACTTTCATCATGTTGCCCAGGCTGGTCTCGAACTCCTGACCTCAGGTGATCCACCTGCCTTGTCCTCCCAAAATACAGGGATTACAGGCATGAGCCACTATCTATGTCCAGCCATAGCTACCCTTATAAATCCTGAAGACATGGACAGTATAGACAAACCTACAAAGTTTTGTGAGTTTAGTTCCAGACAAATGAAATAAAGATAATCATACAATTTTTTTGGTTTACCCATGTATGTAAAAATTATGTTTAAGCTATACTATAATCTAAGCGTACAATAGCATTATATCTAAAAAAGAATGTACATATCTTAATTTAAAAATACTTTATTGCCAAAACATACTAAAGATTGTCTGAACCTTCAGCAAGTCATCATCTTTTTGCTGGTGGAGTGTCTTACCCTGATGCTGATGGCTGCTGACTGAACAGCATTGTTGTTGCTGAAGATTAGGATGGCTGCAGTATTTTCTCAGAATAAGATAAGAATGAATTTTGTGCATTGATTGACTCTTCCTTTCCTGAAATATTTCTCTGCATCATGCGATGCTGATTGGTAAGATTTTGCGCACAGTAGAATTTCTTTCAAAATTGGAGTCAGTCCTCTCAAACCCTGCTGCTGCTTTATCAGCTTAGTTTATATAATCTTTATAACCTTTGTTGTTGTTAATTCAAGAATGTTCACAGCATTTTTTACCAGGAGCAGTTTTCACCTCAAGAAACCACTTTCTTTGCTCATCCGTAAGAAGCAACTCCTCATCCATTAAAGTTTTATCATGAGAATGCAGCAATTCAGTCACATCTTCAGGATGCACTTTAAATTCTCTATTTTCAGAACCTGTGCAGTTACTTTCCACACTGATGTCTTTAACCTCCTAAAGTCATATGTGAGGACTGGAATCAACTCCTTCCAAATTCCTGTTACTGTTAATATTTTGATCTCCTCTCATTAAACACAAATATTATAACATCTAGAATGATGAATCATTTTTCAGAAGGTTTTTAATTTATTTTGCCTAGATCCATCAGACGAATCATTATTTATGTCAGCTATAACCTTACAAAATATATTTCTTAAATAATGAGACTCGAAAGTCAAATTTCTCCTTGATCCTTGGGATGCAAACGAACATTGTGTTAGCAGGCATGAAAATGACATTAATTTCCTTGAATAGCTCGACTAGAGCTCTTGGGTGATGATCAGGTGCATTGTCAATACGAAATAATGTTTTGAAGGAAATCATTTTGCTAGCAGTAGTGTTACAGGACAAACAGATTTGTATGGCTGCTACACTGTAATAGAGCAATACATTGAGATAGCAAAGTTTGCAGCAGAGAAAGAGTTGAGGGCAGCTGATTGAGGAGATAGAAGGAGACCACCAAATTCATCTCCCTAAGGAGTTCTGGATTGAGGTTTTATGGGGATTTTGGTGGACAAGGAGATGTAAAATTTGGGTCATTGACTGGTCAGGTGAAGAGGGAGGAAATCATCAGGATATGAAAATTCTTTGCATTCTTTGGTGAGTCAACTGCTGGTGGGATCCTTCAGACCAGCTGACATCAGTAGTTTCATAATGATGCAAGGCCTGAAAGAATATCTCAAATGGAAAACCTAAGTTTCACAATGTTCAAGCTGTCATCTATAGAACAGTTTAGGGGATCTATAGTTTTGTGACAGGGTTTATGCGATTCCAGGGCAATAAACAATGAACAACTACAAGAAAGCAAGTCAGAGAGCAAGTTGACCTACCAATTAATGCCCAATATGCTGTGAACTTGGTAAGTTTTTTGTTTCCCTCCTCCCTTTTTCTCTGATTAATTTTGTCAACTTTATAAGAATGATTTCAGTAGGTTTCAATATTGTGCTTAAAATATCCAGTAAAAAAATGCTGTGAATAGATGTGAGGTCATCCAGTCTCTGTTGTTGCATTTAAAGAACACAGACAGTAGATTTAGCATAGTTCTTAAGGGCCCAATAATTTTTAGAATGGTGAATGACCATTGCCTTCAACTTAAAGTCAGTAGCTGTCTTAGCCCTTAACAAAAAGGTCAGTCAGTTTTTGAAGTTTTGAAGCCAGGCATTGGCTTCTCCTTGCAAGCTATGAATGTCCCAATGGCATCTTCTTCCAATACAAGTCTGTTTATTATACACTGAACATACGATGTGATTGTTGTTGTAATTTTATAGTGTAGCCACCTTAATCAGTTATGTTGGCTACATTTCCTGGATATCTTGTATCTTCTATATCATCACTTATTGCTTAAAGTAATACTTTTATGTTATGGAAATGACTTATTTTCTTAAACATTATTAACCAGCTTCTCTTTGAACTTTTCATCTGCAGCTTTCTCTTTTTTTCTCAGCCTTCTTTTTGCTTTTGGCTTTATGAATGATGTGGCCACTTTGATTTTCTATCCAGACCGGTAAAACTTCCTTCATATCAGCAAAAAAGCTCTTTCCCTTTATCATTTGTGTGTTCATGAGAGAAGCATTTTTAATTTACTTTAAGAGTTTTTCATGCATTCAAAACATTGTTAACTCTTTGGAGCAAGAGGCTTAGTTTTGGACCTGTCTTGGCTCTCAACATGCCTTCTTCACTGAAATTAATCATTTTTAGCTTTTGATATTAACTAAGAAACATGAGAATCGTCCATTCACTTGAACACTTAGAGGTCACTGTAGTGTCTAATTTCAGTATATATTGTGTCTCAGGAATCAGGAAGGCCTGAGGATGGGGAAAGAGATGAAGGAATAGTCAATAGGTAGGGCAGTCAGAACATACAAAAAAATTATGAAATTCACCATCTGTATTAGCCTCATGCAGCTAATAAAGGCATACCTGAGACTGGGTAACGGAAAGAGGTTTATTTGAGTCACAGTTCAGCATGGCTGAAGAGGCCGCAGGAAACATACAATCATGGTAGAAGGGGAAGCAAACATGTTTATCTTTACACAGTGTCAGGAAGGAGAAGTCCAGAGCAAAGCAGGGCAAAAGCACATTATGAAGCCTTCAGATCTCATGAGAAATTACTTTCACAAGAACAGCATGGAGGTAACTGCCTCCATAATTCAATTACCCCCCACTGGGTCCCTCCCACAATGCATGAGGATTAGGGTGGGGACACACCCAACCCATATCATTCTGTCTCTGGCCCTTCTCAAATATCTTCTCCTAACAACTCAAAACACAATCATGCCCTTCCAACAGTCCCCAAAGTTTTAACTCATTCCAGCATTAACTCAAAAGTCCAGCTCCAAAGTCTCATCTGAAACAAGGCAAGTCCCTTCCACCTACGACCCTGTAAAGTCAAGAGCAAGTTAGTTACTTCATAGATACAATGAGGGTACAAGTATTGGGTAAATACATCCATTCCAAATGGGAGAAATTGGCCAAAACCAAGGGCTTACAGGCCCCAGGCAAGTCCAAAATCCAATAGGGCAGTCATCAGACTTTAAGGTTTTAAAATGATCTCCTTTGACTCCATGTCTCACATCCAGATCACACTGATGCAAGAGGTGGGCTTCCACAGCCTTGGGCAGCTCTGCCCTTGTAATTTTGCAAGGTACAGCCCCACTCCCAGCTGCTATCATGGGCTAGTGCTGAGTGTCTGTGGCTTTTCCAGGCACAGAGTGAAAGTTACTGATGGATCTACCATTCTGAGCTTTGGAGGATAGTGGCCCTCTCCTCACAGCTCTACTAGGCAGTGTCCCAATGGAGACTCTATTTGGGAGCTCCAACCCTATATTTCCCTTCTGCACTGCCCTAAAAGAGGTTATTCATGAGGGCTCTGTCCCTGCAGCATACCTCTCCCTAGACTTTTAGGTGTTTCCATACATACTCTGAAATCTAGGTAGAGGTTTCTAAATCTCAATTCTTGTACATCACATGGAAGCTGCCAAGGCTTGGGGCTTCCACCCTATGAAGCCACGGCCACAACTATACCTTGGTCCCTATTAGCCATGGCTGGAGTGGCTGGGACACAGGGCATCAAGTCCCTAGGCCACAAACAACAGGGGCACCCTGGGCCCAGCCCATGAAACAATTTATTCCTCCTAGGCCTCTAGGCTTGTCAAGGGAGGGGCTGCTGCAAAGGCCTCTGATATGCTATGAAGACATTTTCCTCATTGTCTTGGTGATTAATATTTGACTTCTTTTTACTTATGTGATTTTCTGCAGCAGGCTTGAATTTCATCTCAGAAAATGTGTTTTTCTTTTTTATTGCATCACCAGTTTGCAAATCTTCCAAACTTTTATGCTCTGTTTCCTCTTGAATGCCTTGACACTTAGAAATATCTTCCACTAGATACCCTATATCATCTCTCTCAAGTTCAAGGTTCTACAGTTCTCTAAGGTAGGGGCAAAATGCCGCCAGTCTCTTTGCTAAAGCATAACAAATGTCACCTTTGCTCTAGTTCCCAGCGAGTTCCTCATCTCCATCGGAGACCACCTCAGCTTGAATTTCATGGTCCATAGCATTATCAGCATTTTGGTCAAAACTGTTCAACAAGTCTCTAGGAAGTTGCAAACTTTCTTACATCTTCTTGTCTTCTGAGTCCTCCAAGTCTCTAGGAAGTTCCAAACTTTCCCAGACTTTTCTGTCTTCTTCTGAGTCATTCAAACTGTTCCAGCCTCTGCCTGTTACCCAGTTCCAAAATTGCTTCTACATTTTCAGGTATATTTACAGCAGTGCCCCACTACCTGGTAGCAATTTACTGTATTAGTGTGTTCTCATGCTGCTAGTAAAGACATACCTGAGACTGGGTAACCTATAAAGGAAAGAGGTTTAATTGACTCACAGGTCAGCATGGCTTGTAGAGGCCTCAGGAAACTTACAATCACGGTGGACGGGGAAGCAAACACATTCTTCTTCACATGGCGGCAGGAAGGAGAAGTGCAGAGTGAAGTGAGGGAAAAGATCCTTATAAAACCATCAGATCTCCTGAAAACTCTCACTCACTATCATGTGAATAGCACAGGGGTAACCAACCCCACGATTCTATTACCGCCCACTAGGTACCTCCCATGACACATGGGGATTATGGGAACTACAGTTCAAGATGAGATTTGGAAGAGGACACAGCCAAACCATATCACTATCTTATATGGGTATGGGTTGTGGCACCCCAAAACAATTATAATAGTAGTATCAAAGTACTTTTATATCTCACCAATCACCATATTGGATATAAAAATAATGAAAAGTTTTGAAATATCGCAAAGGTTACCAAAAGGTGACACAGAGACAAAAAGTAAGCACATGCTGTTTTAAAAAAAAACAGTGCCAATAGATTTGCTTGACACAGGTTTGTCACAAGACTTTGATTTGTTAAAAATGAAGTATGTGTGAAGTATAATAAAACTCAGCACAATAAAAAAAGATATGCCTGTATATTCATGTATTTAGTCATTTGTGATTTCAATAAACGTTTTTAAATGTCCACTTGGTGCCTGACACTCTGATTGAAGACTTAATGTGTTCTTAGAGTTTTGAAAAATACGATGTAACTGCTAGAGTTCTGGTAGGTACCCAGAAAATGTTTGTGATTTACCAACAAATGAATGACGGTTATGTGTGCTAGGTTTATACTGGGAGAAAAAAATCCCCAACACTGCCACATTAGATAAACTAGTCAAAATTGGTTTAGAATAGAAAGTTGAAAAATAAATCATAGTAACTAAGTTACACCAGTTAAGATATATATATTTTTTAAAAATTATAAAATATAAAACAGTATACATGTTAAAAATATGAAATACATGTTTAAAGTTTTGTCTATTATAAATGAAGCTGCAGTGAATATTTGTGTATAAGTTTTGCTTTAAGTTTTTACTTCTTGTGGGATGTTACCTTGGAGTGTATTTGCTGGGTAATATGACAACTCTATATTTAACATTTTGAGGAACTGCCAAACTGTTTTTCAAAGCATCTATACCTTTATTTTCTAATCTGCAATGTATAAGGTTTCCAATTTATCCGTGTCTTCATCAAAACTTGTGAACGTCTGATTTTTTTTCCTTAAACCATTTTGAGGGGTTTGAACAAGTATCAAATTCTAGTTGTAATTTACATTTCTCAAATTTCCATCAACTGATGAATGAGTAAACAAAATGTGATATATCTATAAAATGGAAAATTATCCGGCAATAAAAAAGAAATGAGCCCTATATATGCTACAACATGAATGAACTTCAAAGGTATTACACAAAATGGAAGAAGGAAGTCACAGAAGGCTATATATTATACAAATCCATTTATATAAAATGCCTAGAACAAGCAAATCTAGGTTGACAAAAAAAGTCAGTTCATGGTTACCTACGGTTGAGGCAAGGGATAAGTGGTGATGCTAGGATATAGGAACTGGCTGCTAAGGGGTATAAGATCTGTTTCTAGGATGGTGAAATGTCCTCAAATTAGAATATGATGATAGCTGTATAACTGTAAATATACTAAAAACATGCAACTGTATATTTTTAGATGATAAGTCTTATTCATATAAGTTAAATATGAACAAAGCTTATAGAAATAACTTTAAAATTTTAATAAAAACAAAAAATTATTTAAATTAAATATCACAAATTATTTCAATTTTATTTTTGTGGTTACCATAATATGTGTCTTCTAGCTTTCTGAATAATCTATTTATTTATTAAATAAATATGAATTTGCTAATTAAACATTCCAGGGACTATGTTATACGTTAGCATAATAATGGTAAAATATATTTTAAATTTTTTTCTGTCTTTATGCATCTTAAAAATTGTTAACAGCTCAAAAAAATGCCACTGATTTTTATATTTTTAAGCAAAAACAAAAACAAAACAAATAAAAACCCCTTTCTTGAAAGGAACTTGTATGTACATGTAAAGGAAAAGATGTTCTTACCGAATCAAGGGAGCCTTATCTATTCAACTTGTTCCAAGCCACCTTCTTTCTGCTCTGTGAGAAATCCTTCTGAAAATTTATGATGCAGGTGAAAATTAGTACATTTAAATATAGTTTATGGTGCAGTCTTATCTAAACTTTTATAATATCCCAAAGAGAATGCTATTATAATTATAAATAATAATCTTCATAGTTATTCAATTTATTATCATAGATTTGGCATTTAAGTCTAATTTGGGACTTTTGCTAACATCAAATTAAGTAGTTGTAAGAGAAACTTTAAAAAAGTAGAGCAATAATTTAAAAGTCTTCTGACAAGTTTGGATAGCTTTATAGCGCAATGATGAAATACTAATCAGGATTCAGAAGAAGATGAAACTTAGAGATATAATATTTGAATTCGGGGGCACTTTTTACTACACACATTTCAGATTCCTGAAGAATCAAAAGAAAACAGAAGAGCTGAGCAGAGCTTTCAAAAATAACATGGATGTAGATTACCAAACAGAGAAAGTCCTAGTAACTTCTATCCACTATTCCCTCCTACCTGCTTCTACACACACATTCACATTCACAAAATTTGTGTTTTAACTCTAAAAATTTATATTCTGAAAGTGAGGGTGAGCTGGAAATGAACTAGCTTGCAGAAAGTGAACCTGAGTTTTAAACCTATTTAAATTTGTAATTGCATTAAGTTGATTCAATACCTCTAGAGCCCTTAGATGACTGCCAGAAAGCAAACATAAATCTGCTTTAGAGAAAGAGAATTTTATCTTAGGTTCCAAAATATCTATAAATTCACTTAATTTAAAATAACTGTTTATTCTCTTTAAGGAAATGAGCAATTAGTTTAAGATTTTCTTCAGTGAACTAGAATTTATGCTACATAACCAAATGTATATTTTAGAAGCAAAAAATACTTTAAATCAAGAACTCAATGGAGATGACATAACAAGAGGGCGGAGTAGGAGTTCCCAGACTTCATTTATCCCAAAAGAACAATTGGACAGCAATCCATAAATGAAAATAACTCTGGAAGAGCTCGAGAGCCCACTTTAGATGTTTTAACAATAAAGTGAAAAAAAAATGCACAGAAGTGTAGAAGGAACAGTTTTATTTTACCTGTATCATCCTACCCACCAGGCCAGCACTGCACAGCATGGAGAGAGAATTCCTAGGCCTTCAAGTTCATTTTGCAGTGGAAAAGAGAGCAGAGTGAACAAGCAGCTTTTCCAATCTTTCGGGCCACTGCCTGAATGACCAGCTTCATTTTCACCTTGCCCAGATTTCTAAGGAGACTGGCATAGCTGAGACATCTGGAGATGACTTCAGAAAAAAAGGACAAAGGCTATCAGTATCAACTACATGGCAGTAGCCAGCATGGTCCCAGGGCCTTGCTCTGCGCAAGACTTGAATAACCTTCTCTTCTATTGAACACCTCAATAGCTGTCAAAGCTGCCAGGCACTCCAGCACCTTTAATTACTGACTACTGACAACCCAGCAGTGTTCACTGTTTTGGATCCCAGATGCTTTCTCTATAGAGAACCCCAGCATATTTACCATCAAAGAAATCAACAGTCAGAACAGCAATAGTAGACCCATTGCAGCTTTTGCCACTCATGGCTCTACAATTGTTTGCCTTTGTAGCCTCCAGCAGTTTGAGTCACCGCTACTATGCTTCTAGCCTCCCTGAATCCACCCCAGCTGCTGCCACCGTGAGTGCTCTGGCTCAGGGACACAGTGCAGGTACCGCATGCATTCCTCCAAACAGTTTCTGGCTCCCGTCATCATGAGTCCTGTTTTCTACTACCATTTATGTGCCTGAAGCTCACCCCTGAGGCTGGGCTTACAAACACTGCCAGCTTTGGTCCCTGCAGCTGTGCACATGCCTGTAGTCACCTGACCCTCATAGCCAACCTCACCACCCTACACATGCCCACAGCTGGTCCCTACAGCTGCACACATTCTCATTGTCACTCCGGCCCCCACAGCTGCGCACATGTATTAGTTTGTTTTCATGCTGCTGACGCAGACATACCCAAGACTGGGCAATTTACAAAAGAAAGAGATTTATTGGACTTATAGCTCCACATGGATGGGAAGGCCTCATGATAATGGCAGAAGGTGAAAATCATGTCTCACTTGGTGGCAGACAAGAGAAGAGAGTTTGTGCAGGGGAACTCCCCTTTTTAAAATCATCAGATCTCATGAGACTTATTCACTGTCACGAGAACAACGCCAAAAAGACCCACCCCAATAATCCAATTACCTCCCACTGGGTTCCTCCCATGACATGTAGGAATTTGGGGCATTGCAATTCAAGATGAGATTTGGGTGTGGACAAAGCCAAACCATATCAGCACACAAACAGCCAGTAGACCATTTGGTACTTGCCCCAAAGACCATGCTTGCAACCATGCATGTGCATACTGTCACATCAGATCCCACAGCTGTGCATGTACACAAGGCTAGCCTGACACTTTTGTTGGCCTGTAGCTGTCCTTTACAATTGTGCATATGCATGCCAGCAGCTCTGATATCTACAGCTATATGCATACAGACTGCTGACCTCCAATGCCATGTATGTGCCTGGGGTTGGACCTGGCTTCTGCCCGTGGTCTTAGCCATGCCACAATAAACATACGTACAACTGGGCTCTGATGTCATGCACATACCTGTAGCCAGTCCCTGCAGCCAAGTGCATGCATCACACTAGCTATAGCCCTACAGATGCCTGCCCCAGGCACTTAGCAGTGAACCTGGAGGCACTGCTAAGGACACCAACAGCCCTTGAAGCCACTGTAGAACTATCAAAGCTCTTGCCACCAAAGATCACACAACTGTCAATGCCACAAACATCAGCTTAATAAGCTATTGAGACACCAGGTTCCTTCTGTTGTGGAGCTTCTACACTTCTCCACACTAGAATTAGTGTCACAGCATGCTCCATTGTCCCCCTCCCTCTTGCAGTTAAAAGTCCTCTCTTTTTGGAAAAAAAAAAAAAAATCTGAGATAGGGTCTTGCTTTGTCATTCAGTCTAGAATGCAGTGGCATGATCACAGCTTACTGCAGCCTTGACCTCCCAGGCTCAAGAGATACTCCCACCTCAGTCTCCTGGATAGCTTGGACTAAAAGTGCATGCAACCGTGCCCAGCTAATTTTTTCTGAAGAGAAGAGGTTTCACTGTGTTGCTGTGGTTTGTCTCAAAATTTTGTGCTCACGCAATCCTCTTATCTTGTCCTCTCAAACTACTGAGATTATAGGTGTGAGCCACTGTGTCTGGCCAAGTCTTTCACTGAAGCTTGTTCATAAAGTCTATAAGAGGTTACTGCTTCTTTAAATGTACAGACACTTATGCAAGACTATAAGGATCATAAAGAACAAGGAAAACATGACACTGGTGAAAGCATAAAATAAATTTCAGTTATGGACCAGAAAGATACAGATCCATGAATTGCTTGACAAAAAATTTAGAATAATTTTTCCAAAGAAGCTCAACAATCTACAGGGCAGCACAAGTAAACAATTTAACAAAATCATAAAAACAATAAAAGAACAAACTAGAAGATCAATAGAGATAGAAAACATAAAATAAGCAGAAATTGTGGAGCTGAAAAATACAATGATTTAACTAAAAATTGTAATATCATGCTCTGACAGCAGACTTGAACAAGCAGAAGAAACAATAAATGAATTCAAAATCATGTGAAATCATTTAGTCAAAAGAGAAAAAGAGTAAAATTGTAAAAACTTAAAAACTATATGGAACACTATTAAGAAAGCAAATTTTTCCAATGTAGGAATTTCAGATGGAGGAGAGAGAGAAAATTCACAGAACGCTTATATTTTTTAAAATCACTGAAACTATTATAAATCTGGGGAAAGATGTAAACATCTAAAATCTCCAATCAGATATACCCCAAAGAAGACCCAATCAAGATATATTGTAGAAAACTGTCAACATCAAAGACAAAGAGAACTTTGAAAAGTGTGAGAGATGCATATACCATACAAGGGGATTTTAATCAGGCTATAAGAGATTTCTCAACAGAAAACTTGTAGGACAATGGAAAGTGAAGTGGTATTTTTGAAGTGCTGAAAGGAGGGAAAAAAAAAACCTATCAGCCAAGAATATCTTATCTAGAAAGCTGTTATACAGAAATGAAAATGACAATAGAAAATAAGACAAGATTTCCAAAGCAAGACAACAATTAACAAAGAGGCAACTGTATATTCTAATTTATTAATAATTCCATTAAATGTAAATGGACAAGGGAATGGAGCAAGTTGGCTGAACAGAAGCCATCACTGATCGTTCTCTCCACATGAACACCAAATTTAAACAACTGTCTGCACACATATAAACACCTTTATTAGAACCAAAATTCATGTAAGCAATGCAAGTACCTGGTTTGAACTTCATATTACTAAAAGAATCACTAAAGACAGTAGGAAAGACAGCCTTGAATTATCAATCCCACACTCATACCCCATACCCCAGCAGCAGCTCTGTGGAACAAAGAGAATCTGTGCACTTGGGGAGGGAGAGCCCAGTGACTGGGAGGCTTTGCATTGAACTCAGTCACAGTCAAAAAACATGCTGAACTCGGCCAACAACCACCCATGAAGGAAGTATTTGGATCAGACTTAGCCAGAGGGGAAACATCCATCCCAGTGGTCAGAACTCGACCTTGCCACCATGGGCTAAAGAGCTCTGCAGTTCTAAGTAAACTGATAGGCAGTTTAGAACAAAGATGTTGCAATTCTTAGGTAAGTCCTGATACTGTGCTGGACTTAAGAGTCAGTAGAGTGGGGTGGTACATGACCTAGTGACGCACTAAACGGGGTGGGGGGTGGGGAGTGCTTGCACAACTGCATCCCTAGCACCAGACAGTGCAGTTCGCAGCAACAAAAGTGATTTCTTCCTTATGCTTGAGGAGAAAAGAGAAAAGAGTAAAGAAGACTTTGCATCTTGGAAGCTAGCTCCACCACAGTAGGATAGAGCACTGGGCAGAGTTATGAAGTCTCCATCCCAGGGCCTAGCTCCCAAAGAATGTTTCTAGACATATCGTGGCCCAGAAGGGAACCCACTGCCTTGAATGAATGGACCTAGTCCTGGCAGAATTAAATACATCCTAGCTAATGACCCTGTTGACCTTTAATAAAGAATAGCAATAAGCAGGTAGTATGTGATGGACCTTAGGTGAGACTCTCTGATATGCTGGCTTCAGTTAGCAGCTCTTTCACAGTAGGGTAGAACACCAAGTAGGCTCTTGGGGTCCAGGCCTAGGCTCTTAGACAGCATTTCTGGACCTATCCCAGTCCAGAAGGGAACCCACTGCCCTGACAGCTGACTCTCAGGCCTGGCAGCATTCAACACAACCTTACTGAAAGAGCCCTTGGGATTAAAGTGAACATTATCAGTAGTCTGTTAGAACTCTTCATGGTCCAGGGGTGGTGGTGGCTATGAGGAGAGGCTCCTCTACCTCTGAAAGGGGAAATAAAAGTGAGAAGGATTTTGTCATGTGGTTTGAGTGCCAGCTTAGCCACAGTAGAATAGAAGAACACCAGGTAGATTTCCAAGTTATCTGTCTATAATCCTTGAACATGCTCAGAAAACTGCAGGGCAATATCACTGATGAATAATGATGTTAATAATTCTCAACAAAATACTAGCAAAGTAAATTTAACAATTAGGAAGGTCATTCGTCAAGACAAAGTAGGATTTATCCCAAGGGTTCAAGAAAGGCTCAACATACACAAATTAATAAATGTAATATATCATATCAACAGAATGAAGGACAAAAGCAATATAATCATTTCAATTGATGCTAAAAGAAGCATTTGATAAGGTTCAACATTCCTTCATGATAAAACCTTCAAAAAACTGGATATAGAAGGAACACTTCAATATAATAAAATACATATATTAAAGATCCAGAGCTAGTATTATACTACACAAAAATTGAAAGCCTTTCCTCTAAGATGTGGAATAAGACAACGATGACCATTCTGATGACTGGTATTCAACATAGGACTAGAAGACCTGGCCAGAGCAATCAGAAAGGAGAAGGTAACAAAGGGCATTCAAATTACAAATGAAGAAGTCAAATTATCCTTGCTTGCAGATGATATGGTCTTATATTTGAAGAGACTTGAAGACCACCAGAAAACTACTAGAATTAATAAACAAATTCAGTAAAGTTGCAGGATACACAATCAACATACAAAAATTGTAGCATTTTTACATGCCTGCAAGTGAACAATGTAAAAAATAAAAATAAAAATAAACTCATTCCTAATAGCCACAAATAAAATAAAATACCTAGAAATGAACTTAACCAGAGATGTAAAAGATGTCTACAATGGAAAATATAAAACACTGGTTAAAGAAATTGCAGAAGATACAAAATATGAAAAGATATTCCATGTTCCTAGATTGGAAAAATTAATATTGTTAAAATATTCATACTACCCAATCTACAGATTTATGGCAATCCTTATCAAAATATCAATGACATTCTTCACAGAAAAAAAAAATCCTAAAATGTATATGAAACTTCAAAAGACCAAGAATAGCCAAAACTATCCTGAACAAAAGAACAAAACTGGAGGAATCACATTACCTTGTTTCAATTTATATTACAGAGGTACCATAACCAAAATAGCATAGTACTGACATAAAAATAGACACACAAACCAATGGAACAGAATAGAGAACCCAGAAAATAAATCCATATATCTACAGTGAATTCATTTTTGACAAAGATTCCAAGCAATACTTTGGAGAAAAGTCAGTCCTCTCAATAAATGATGTTGGAAAAACTGGGTATCCATATGCAGAAGAACAAAACTCGATCCCTATCTCTTGTCATAGAAGAGATATAAAAATAGATTAAAGACTTAAATCTCAGACATCAAACTATGTAACTCCTACAAGTAAACGTTGGGGAAATTCTCCAAGACATTGGTCTGGACAAAGATTTCTTGAATAATACTCCGCAAGCACAGGCAACCAAAGCAAAATTTGATGAATGAGACCACATTGTGTTAAAAAGCATCTGCCCAAGAAAGCAAACAATCAACATAGTAAAGAGATAATGGACTGGGAGAAAATTATTTGCAAACTATCCATCTGACAGAGCATTAATAACCAGGATAAGAAACTCAAACAACTATAGAAGAAAAATATCTGATAATATGATTAAAAATTGGCAAAATACGTGAGTAGACATTTCTCAAAAGAAGACATACAAATGGTAGGTAGGTATATGAAAAGTTACTCAACATTATTCGTCACCAGATAAATGCAAATAAAAACTACAATGAGATATCATCTCACCCCAGTTAAAATGGCTTAAATCCCCAAAACAGGCAATAACAAATATTAGTGAGAATGTAGAGAATGCTTGTACACTGTTGGTGGAAATGTAAATTAGTACAACCACTAAGGAGAGCAATTTGGAGGTTCCTCAAAAAACTAAAGATAGAGCTGCCATACAATCTATCAATCTCACTGCTGAGTATATACCCAAAATAAATGAAATCAGAATATCAATGAGATATCTGCACTCCCATGTTTATCGCAGAGCTATTCATGATAACCAAGATTTGGAAATAATGTAAGTCTCCATCAACAGATGACTGGATGAAGAAAATGTGACAGTTATATACAATGGAGTACTATTCAGCCATAGAAAAGCATGAGATCCTATCATTTGCAAAAACGTGGGTTAAACTGGAAGTCATTATGTTAAGTGAAATGAGCCAGGCAGAAAAGATAAACTTTGCCTATTCTCACTTTTTAGTGAGAGCTAAAAATAAAAACAATTAAACTCATGGAGACAGAGAGCAGAAGAATGGTTACCAGAGTCTGGGAAGGGAAGCAGGGAGTGGTGGGGAAGTCAAGATGGTTAATGTGTAAGAGAATAAGACCATGTATTTGCTAGCACAACAGAGTGACTATTGTCAATAATGATTTAATTTTAAATCTTAAAATAAATAAAAGAGTACAATTGGATTGTTTGTAACATGAAGGATAAATGGTTGACATGATGGATACCCTCATTTACCCTGATGTAATTATGAGTCATTGCATGCTTATATCAAAGTATCTCATGTATCCCACAAGTATATACACCTACTATGTATCTACAAAAATTAAAAATTAAGAAATTAACAAATAAATGGAAATGGCCTAAATTTGCAATCACATGACATAGAGTGAATAAATTAATTATGCTTCCTTTTAAGAAACTCACTTCACATTTAAAGCACACTTAGATTAAAAGCAAAGGGATACAACAAAAGTATTCCATGAAAATAGAACCTATAATAGAGCAGGTATAGCTATACTTATATGAAACAAAATACACCTTAAATTAAAATCAGTTAAGTGACAAAGAAGATCATCATGTAATGATAGAGAGGTCAATTCATCAATAGGATATAACAATTGTAAATATATATACACCCAACATTAGAGTACCTAAGTGTGTAAACTAAATATTAACCGACACGAGGGGAGAAACAGGCAACAATATAATAATCGTAGGGGGGATTCTATACTCCCCTTTGAACAATGAGTTAATCAATGAGGCAGAAAATCAATAAGAAAACTTTGGATATGAACTACATTTTAGACCAAATGGACGTTACACACAATTACAGAACATTTCTTCCAACACCAGCAGAATACACATTTCTTCTCAAGCACGTACAATATTCTCCAAGGTAGATGACATGTTAGATCACAAAACAAGTCTTAACAAATTTAAGAAGATGAAAATCATGTAAGTTATCTTATCTGACCACAATGCTATGAAACTAGAAATCAATAAGAGGGATTTTGAAAAATTTACAATTATATGAAAATTAAACAATACATTTTTGAACAATCAACGGTTGAAAAATTAAACGAAAAATTTAGAAAAATGTGTTGAGACTAATGAAAATGGAAACACAGTATATCAAAAGTTTTGAGATGAAGCAAATGCATTCAAAGAGAGACATTTATAATTTAAAATGTTTACATTATGAAAGAAGAACAATCTTAAATAACTAGCTTCTGCACAGCAAAGGAAATAATCAACAGAGTGACGAGATAACTTATGAAATGTGAGAAAATATTTGCAAATCATATATCTGATATAAGGTCAATATCCAAAACGTGTAAGTAACTCAAACAACTCAGTAGCAGCAAAATAAACAACCTGATTTAAAAATGGGCCAAGTACTAGAATATACCTTTCTCAACACATACAAATGGCCAAAAAATGTATTAAAAATGCCCAACATCAAAAATCATCAGGAAAATGCAAATTAAAACTAACCATAGTAATATATCTTTTCACTAGTGTTGGAATGTCTACTATAAAAAGACAAATGGTAAGTGTTGGGGATGACATACAGAACAAGAAACCCTTGAACACCATCAGTGAAAATGTAAAATGGGGAAGTCACTATGAAAAACAGCATGGATATTCCTCAAAATATTAACAATAGCCAAGATACAGAATCAACTTATGAACCTATCTACTTAGGTTGATATCAACAAAACTTATTAATTTGTCAACTTAGGTTGATTTGAAATCAATCTAAGTATTCATTGATGAATGAATGGATAAAGAAATTGTGCTATGTATGTTCCCGGACCAAACTGAGGGTCAGGCTACTATTTCTCGTGGCCCAATAAAGAGATGCAGATGAACTGGGGAGGAAGAGAGTTCTTATTTCTGTAACCAATTACTGGGAGAAGACCTGGAAAATATTGCCAGATTAACTCAAAATTACAAAGTTTTCAGAGCCTATATACGTTCTAAGTTTTATGTCTACATGTAGGTGTGCATTCTTCTAAAGACATAAGTGATTAACTTATTTTAATCTATAACTAATGTCTGAGTCCTGAAGCCCTTCCTCTAGAGCCTCAATAAACTTACTCAATCTAAATGCGTCCAGGTGCTAGGGTGATTACACTTACATTGTCTCCTGCTAAATAATGGATGTTTGGAGAATTCCTTCAGAATAAACTTATTTGTGGAGACCTTGGGTGTTTCTTCGAATGCCCAATAAAACTTGTTTAATCCTGAACAGGCCCCGTTAAGAATTTCTTCATTATGTGGTCATGCTTTTAGGCCCCGGAAAGGCCTAGGCAAACCTCTTCTGGGCTTTTGTTACATTCCAGCGTTTGCATAACGGCACTGGCTCTTTCCGCTTTTAATGTTTAACTTAACCACTCAGTCAGTGCCAAAGCAGTTGTTATTGAAGCCTACATTAGGGTGATTTGGCCTGCCACATATACAACACAATGTAATACTATTTAGCCTTAGAAAGAAGCAAATCCTGCCATTCGCAACAACATGAAGGAACTTGAAAGACATTATACTGAGTGAAATTAGCCAGGCACAGAAAGATAAATACTGCATGATGTCACTTACATGTAGAATCTAAAAAAATGTTGAACTCATAGAAGCAAGGCTGGGGCCAGGTTGGGGGTTGCAGGAAATGGAATGACGTTGGAGAAAAGGTACAAAATTTCAGTTAGACAGGATAAATAAGTTCTGGAATTCTATGGTATAGCATGGTAACTATAATAATAATAATAACAATGTATAGTTGAAAATTGCTAGAGTATGGATCTTAAATGTTCTCACCACAAAAAAATAATAAGTTTATGAGGTTATAGATACTTTAATGATACAGCTAATACATACACATATGCCAAAATACGCTGTACATGGTAAATATATACAATTTTTAATTGTCAATTATGCCTTAATAAATCTGGGGACAGGCAAAGGAAAAATATTGTAGTTGCCACAATAGTTAACTGGCAGTAGACTTCATAAGGCCACAACTCAGCAAGAAAACAAGCCCTCATATCTTCTTGGTTTAAGAAAATAAATAATCTTGCCTTTTGAGAGAAGAGAAAAAGGAAAGTCCAGCAGTTTGAAATAGTTTTTTTTTTTTTTTGTAGCATAACTTAATATTGTAAATATATTAAATCAATACAGTAAATGTTTGTTAAATATGTGGATAAAACTCAGTGAATGTTTTTATCAGTAGATTAGTTTAAAATGAAAAGTAGTGACAGTAAACTTGAAACAGGTCAATAACTGCCCTGAATTATGGAGAAAGAAAAACTGGAAAAGAAGAAAAGGGGGTGACATAAAGAGTTAAAAAGTTTTAGTTGTATGACTGGGCTCAGTGGCTCAAGCCTGTAATCCCAGCACTTAGGGAGGCTGAGGCGGGTGGATCACGAGGTCAGGCGTTCGAGACCACCCTGACCAACATGGTGAAGCCCCGTCTCTACTAAAAGTACAAAAATTAGCCGGGTGTGGTGGAGCTCGCCAGTAATCCCAGCTACTCAGGAGGCTAAGGCAGGAGAATCACTTGCATCCAGAAGGTAGAGGTTGCAGTGAGCCGAGATTGCACCACTGCACTCCAGCCTGGGTGACAGAGTGAGACCCTGTCTCAAAAAAAAAAAAAAAAGAAAAAAGAAAATAGGTGTAAAATGGCAATTCCATAAATAATTATTCATTCTGAGACATGAATATTTATTATATATTTGATGTATTAAGACAGTAACTACACCATGTTTAATTACTGAAAACAGCACTCTCTTTTAACTCTATTGATATTTTATTTGGTTTACCTTGTTTTGTCTCATATTCTTAGTTAAAACTTTTATCATCATTTTATTTGTCAAGAACGAAGGGAAGCTAGATTTCATCTGTCGGATGAGTGGAGAGAAACTGTGACTGTTAGCCCACCAGTTTTTTTGGCTGGCTCAGAAATGAGCAGTCAGGCTAAGTTTGCCCACTCAGGGAGTCTTTCCTGAAGCTCTCTCTAAAAGGCAGGAATATTT